>NW_010542246.1:0-23468 GCF_000687285.1 Phaethon lepturus
TGGGGCTAACCCACGACAGATCTGCAGTTACAAAGGTGCCAATCTTTCTTCTCAATCTTTCTTATCTGAACAAGATAATTTGGTGTCCCATTTTATAATTGACAAGTTCTGAATGTCCTTTTGTTTCCAGAGTTTTTATTTTTGGATTATGATATAACTGAAAAAATTGGTTATATTTACCTAAGTTTGGGGACTAAATTCAGAGCTAATTTTAATCGATGATCACAGTTGTTCCTTTCTGTGTAAATTTTAATGAGGAACACCAAGCCAAGGTTTTCCAGGGAGGTGTGTTTGTACTCAAGTGAATAATAGTGAAAGTGATTTATGAAATTAAATGAGAGGACCACACTGGCAGAAATCGTAGGCAGTGGATCCACAAAATGTGGAAAATTGGAGTAAGAGCATCAACAAGAAGTAACCATTTTTACCACTTACTGCTGAAAGTTTTTCCAGTTCTGGCACAAAGTTAGTGTTGGTGAAGGTCTCTAGGAAAACTTCCCTGGAGAGCCAAGTTCTTTTTTATTTGCAAACAGAATCCATGGCCTCGAAATCAACTTACAATTTCATCACTAGCAAGTACTGCATGTGAGTATATCATCCGCTGGAGCAGAATAGGACAATCAATCTCATTGTGGTTACTAAACAGCTGTTAGGTGGTAGCAACAGACAACTTCAGACCAGCTTAGAAATGCCAGGCTAGCTGTAAAAGACCTGTGTCTTATCATCAGTCCCTGCAGTCCGTTTTAAGGAATATTTTTTCAGTGCTCTCTTGGTCACTATTTTGTTCCTGAAGTAAGGAACAGAGATAAAAACAAGTCTGAAAATATGGAGAAACTTGTTTCCCCTGGTACGATGATTATGCATCTGGCAACCAGTGGGCAATGCAGAGAGGACACGTTGACAGTCAGATATGGTTGTCTGTGATAAGCATTTGAACACTGGGACGTGCTCAGTTCACAAGAGGTTTATGTTTTGTGTGAGAAAAAGGAATAAGAGTGAGTTTTCCTCTTGGGAGTCTTATTTCATATTTTGGTATAATTTGCCAGTATTTTGTTTTCTGTTTGAATAACCAGTAGGCAGCCATTAGGGACACAGGCCTATCAAATGGGCAATAACAACAATAAAGTTTATGTATCTTGGCTGTCACCTTCTCCAAAAACCTGTGGAGTTCCCTGCTGGAATAAAGAACCTGCAAAAGCACATAGAACAATTAACTTTTAAGGACTTGCCTCCTGAAGAGCGTGCAGAAAACTTGTTTTTTAAGGACCACATAAAAGAGAGGTAGGGAATTAATTGATTGGTTGGACTGTTTGGTATATCACATGCAAAATCTCATGTTCCAGAAAGGAACATTGTAAAACGTGAACCACTTTTGTTTTAATGAGAAAAACCCCACCGTTTTCTTTTGTTAAGTCTCTGACGTGATAGTGGCATGCCAGTGCTGTCCTTCCTCACCACTATTAGAAATGAATGGCTTGAATTCTCTTTAGATAATATGTAGTATTTCTCAGTAAGTGGCCAAATATTTTATTACTTATTTATCATTTTAAAAGGTCTTTTTTAACCTGTACTTTATGTTCTGTGTCAAAGGTTAGGTAAAGATGGATAGGTTTTTTTGAACTCACAAAGAAAAATCCATGCTTCTTACATGATGCTTCTGTGTAAACCGTCATAACTATATACTGCTTTGCAGTGTGTTCACTGGATGGATTATGGCACTTCAAACTTCTCCTTCTACAGTTACACATAAACATGCATACATGTATGCTTACTTTTGTGTTCTTAGATATATTCTTATATATATATAAAAATTAATATCTGGAAATATATTTACATTTATTGGGTTGAAATGTAGAAAATAAACTATAGAAGATAGAAACTAAATTCAAAACAATGGTAATGACAAAGTTAAATAGATATTTACCTATACATTCCTTTCCTTTCAATTTAACATCAATGCACACACATAAAAAAACTGCCACGGCTGGGGCGCTGAGTAAGTCGTATGAAACGCTGCTCTGGTTCCCTGCTGGTTTACAATCCTAGCTTTTCAATGCAGAGCTGCTATTCAGACTTCAGTGCTTGTCTGAAGAGCTTTGTGTTGTCTTTGGGTGTTTAATACTTATAACAAGGCACTTTCATTAAGTGCAGCCCAATTTTAAACATTTGGTCCATTTATCTGAGCCCTCTGTAAATGTCTGAAGGAGACCAGCTGACTGTTCATACTGACTCACCTAGATAACATTTCTTAATTTTCTTCTGCTTCTCATCAGCTTCAGACTTTGTAAACAAGCTCCCTTTAACAAAGCCTTGAAAGGGTAGATGTTTAGCAAAGCCTACATTACAAAAACATTTCAAAGATTTATTTTATCCCCTGTTTAAAGTGGAATACACGCTGTCCCTTAAAATACTGGCTCTCTTCAATTTGCTGTGGAAGTGTGAACGTATTCTATAGTTCATTGTCAATCAGCACAGACATTTTTTTTCTGGAAGAACTTATGGCCCATTTCAGAAGTGTTTTCTAGACTGTTTGAATTTAAAAATCCTTTAATTTATACTGGGAGTCTGAATCATATAAATTCCAAAACACTCCTATTTCTGGAACCTCCCACTCAGGGAATCAAAGTTGTCCTTAGTCTTAGTATTTTCCCAGGCAAAGATCATATGAAGAATGTTTGTTTTCATCCTTTCAGAAGGATGTGAATAAGGAGAAATTATTCCCAGTACCTTCAGACAATAACTCTGTTATTAAAAGACGGATATTCTCCAAAATATGCATATTGTACAAGTTAAAGTATGTTTGTTTGAAAGATTCACTTTGTCTTTGCTCTCTAACTCATTATCTGTCTGACCACACACAATACTACAGACTAAGCATTAAAAGGGTATATGCTTTGGAAGACCTAAAGCTTGGCTATGATGCATATGAATAGTAAGAAACACTTGTTTTAAACCAGTGACTTCACTAATGTAAAGAATTAAAGACTTGCATGAAATTTAAAAAGGTATATGCTTGGTAAAGTCTCTATTTGGAAACCAGGGCCTCGTTTCATGTACATAAAGCTGTGGGGGGAAAAAAAAAGTAACTGGGTATCTTGTAGAATTTCTCTTTAATTTTTTTTTCTCCCCCTCTTATTCCTGCCTAGCCTTGAAGTAATAAAGAATCATCCTCTTTCTAACGTTTTTATTCTTTGTATTTCTGGTTTTACTCAGAGCACGGTAACACAGGGCTAAAAAGTTAAGAATAATAAAGTGCAAGAAAAAAAATCAACATTTTTGAACTTTAAAAAAGTTAAGGCTCATTTCTGGAAGTGTTCGGGGAAAAAAGCAACTGTTTTTTCTCTACCCATTCTCACAATTCTTTTTCTTTCCTTGGACTAAAACCTTCATGCTGGCATCTCTCACAACCGACTGGAGGTTTTAAGGATGGCTTAGGGCAAATAAGGCAGCAAAAGAGACCAGGCCACGCATGCGAAACGGCTCTGGCTGCCATTTGTGCTGGACCCTGCTTACTTCTCTTGCTGGATGGAAAGGAGAGCGTTGCACCATGAACGTCCCATGTCTCAACGCTGGGAAAAAGCAGGACGTGCTATAATGCTGAGCTTTCCTCTAGCTGTCAGGCTCAATAGTTATTTTTAATCGTAGTGAGGCACAAGAATTGTTATATATCCAGTTTTACATCTAGTCCAGCGTTATTGCACACTTTACATAATGCTCCAGAGATGGATGAGTGGGGCATATTGTCAGGAATATTGAATTTATTGCAACACATTGTAAAAATGGAGATGAATGATGCAAAAGTGGAAGGTCAACATAGGGAAGATTGACCTCAAATATTCATAGGTATGTGAAGAAAGCAAGAAATAAGCCATTTTCCAATTTTGCCTGAATTTCTGTAATTCCATTACGGCACTTTGGAACCCGTTTCTCATTCACAAAGGGGTTTCACCTTAAGGAGTGCAGGTAGCAGCACTACCGTTGTCTTTGCCTGCAGCCCTGGGAAGCTGAGAGCTCATTTTATCTGTAGCCAGGATTCCCACCACCCCCCTTGGGACCTGTATGGTACTAGTGGCTAAATGACACATTCTGAGTTTACATGGCAAACATATTGACTTTGTTGTCAACTTAGCTTTAGCTGTGAAGTTGTGAACACACAGCCAGCTAACAAAATACAGGATAACTATAATAACGTATTTCTTCCTCCAGATACAAATTATTAGGGCAAACCTTGCTGAAGCCTTTTCTTTTTCTGCCTTGCTTCACCCACAGCTAAAAATGACATGTGCCTCTGTTTTCCAGCTCCTCCTTGGGTATCCGCCCCATGGGTCCAGTCAGCCCTGGTACCATCTGTCGATGCAGGAAAAAGAAAGGGAAAAAGGGAAAAAGGCTCTTTGGCCACAGCTAATGCTGCACCAGCTCTCTGCCGCGAGGTAGATGGAAAAGTGCGGTGGGCATCTCGTCACCAGAGACCAAGCCATTGAGTGCTCGGGTGTTCCCCATATACATTAAGTTAGGCAGCAGGGAGATGTCAAAAAAGGGGATCTGCAGAGAGAGACGTCATGTGCATCACCCCTCGCGTGGAGGGACAGCAATTTTCAGCATTTCTTGTAAAGCGCATACACAACACGTAGGCATGACAGTGGTACGTGTTAGAAATGATGATACATGGAAGATAAAATATATGCATCTGTAGGCCAAGAACAAATAGCTGATCAAAAATGGGGAAAGGCAGATGAATTAACATTCATATTTTTGTAGGCCATCTATGTTTTTTGGTGGAAGTCAACTTTTTAAAGCATTTAGAACATTATTTTTGATGCATTTTCTGTTTCTGGTGCATTAGACAATTAATAATGCAATAAGAGAGTTCTTCCTTGGGATTGCATGCTAAACAGACATGTGTGAATAACTGATATTTTTTACTAAGATAAAAATAAATTTAAAAATCAATAAAAATTTTGAAATAAAACCCCAGAATCTTTGGGGTGAAATGAAAACAAAGTAACAATACAAATTCAGACATTTTTAATAAAGAGGAAGCTGAAATGATAGGGAGCATTAGTAAACGGGAGCTTAGATGCCATTTGCAAAACTGAGAAGAAGGTGACAAATGTGGCTTCATGTTTCTCTACAGTGTAGTGATCAGCACACTTACCTGGTAAAGGGACATGGGTTTCTTCTGTATCTAACAGAGGTTTTACCCAAGCCCGAATCCTCTCAGGGAGTACCTCAGACACTGGGGTAGAAGATATTTTAGGATCTATATATTCTAATTAACATATTGTAGTGATTACCATTTGGAACAGTAAATGACTCTGTTATGCCTAAGAAAATCTGAGAATAACAAACCCAGGACTACCCTACTGTCCAGAGACTATTTTATGTTTTTGTGCAAGGTAATAAGCCAAATTCCAGATTCCTGGCCCAGGTCACACACCCCGTGGATGTGGGTTGAGGTGTTTGATTTCCTGCATAAGTTCCCTATGTGTCAGGCAATAGTATATGGGGAGGTGAAGGAATATTGCTACATCTCACATCTCCCTAGTTTCGTCATTGGTAGGTAAGGCTCTTGGCGAACCTAGCAGGTGAAACTTTAGTTTTGGAAATACCAGTACAAATAATGTCCCCATTTTTATACAATTATTGTTTTTCTTCTGAAAAGCTGTTTTACAAATTTTAGTCAAATTGAGTTGTAAATAAAAGATGTCCCAAAATTCCGTCTAACACCTGAAAGACAGCCCTTGCATGAGGATAACTTAGAAAACCTCTGCAAGCATGACCAATACCTTTCTTACTCCCTGCTGGTTAGTGCCAAATACAAAAGTTCTTGCTTCGTCTACATTTTTTGAAAGTTATTTTCTTCCCATTTTCTGAAAATGTTGCCTATAAAGGTACATATTGTTTATGAATTTACTTTTTTCTTGTATGAAATATTTTTGACAGGTTTTGGAAATCTCTAACTTCTCTTTCTTATGCTTTCTAGCAGAATAAGCATCTTTCTACCAGATATATGAACGCATTTAATATAAATGTTATATTTTATTCACATTACTGTAGAGAGAAACCCTAAACCTGAACAACAACAATGCACAGCCGTTATTAATCACTTGCACCTCTCAGAATGATCTCTCCTGTCTCCCATACATTAGGTTTGGTATCCTTCCAGTTCGAAACAAACGCATCCCACATCCAAGCTGCTGTATATTTCCCTGTGGATACGAGATCCCAGTTCACAGCTATTGCTGAAATGGATAACTCTCCAGTTCTGCAGTTTTTAATATATAGTTTTCCTCATGGGCTTCCTCTTTTAAGAGATAAAACAATGAAAACCATGTCAGCTTGGAGACAGCCCTTTGTTATGATGCTGAGTGATAACAAACTGCTCTCATAAGCCACCAGACACAAGCTGCCGTCTTTGTGGAGGGTGAGGCAGACCTTGCCAGAAGAAATGGAGAAAAAAAAAGTTGATGAGTACCTTGGCCTTTTTAAAGTCTTTTGTCACCAGGTCTCGCACTCCATTTTCTTCAACCTTCCTTTTGCTACTGTTAATGGCTAGAAGTCCTTCTGGTTTCCTTTTGCATTAGTCATCAGCTTCAGCTCCAGCTGAATTATCTCCACCCCTGTATCTCCATCCCTCCATGCTTGGGAAATTGTTCTATACATCTGGCTCATCCAGCTGCTCTTCTACCTTCCTTTTAGCATTCAGTTTCACTCAGGAACTCTCTGGTCATCTATATTGGCCTTCTGCCATGCTTGCTCAACTTTCTGCATGTTAGAACAGACCATATTTGTGCTTTGAGGAGGTTATCCTTGAAGATTAACCAGGCCTCCTAGGTGCCAGTGGATGCTGCCAAGCAGATTCCTGAATAAGCCAAGGGGTCTGCTCTCTTGAAGTCCAGGGTTGTAATTTTCTTCTTTATCCTACTCATTTTTCTTAGGATATTAAACGCAAGAATCACACAGGCTTTAATGGCCAAGGCTATCCTTGTTCTTCACATCACCTATCAATTCATAGAGTCATGCAACCATAGAATTGTTTAGGTTGGAAAACACCTTTAGGATCATCAGGTCCAAGCACTAGCCTCACACTGCCAAGTCCACCAGTAAACCAGGTCCCTAAGAAGCACATCTACATGTCTTTTAAATACTTCCAGGGATGGTGACTCAACCGCTTCCCTGGGCAGCCTGTGCCAATGCTTGACAACCCTTTTGGTGAAGATATTTTTCCTAATATCCAATCTAAACCTCCACTGGTGCAACTTGAGGCCGTTTCCTCTCGTCCTATCGCTGGTTACTTGGGAGAAGAGACCAACCCCCACCTCACCACAACCCCCTTTCAGGCAGTTGCAGAGAGCGATGAGGGCTCCCCTCAGCCTCCTCTCCTCCAGACTGAACACCCCCAGTTCCCTCAGCCGCTCCTCATAAGACTTGTGCTCCAGACCCCTCCCCAGCTCCGTTGCCCTTCTCTGGACACACTCCAGCACCAAACATGGACTTCTAACACCTCCTTTTTTCCCTGCTGTGTGTGCACTCATGTACATACCAGGATCCACCTCCCAGTGTTCCTGCGTTCATAAGAAAAGTGCAAGAACTTCCAACATCACACTGTCCCCTGGACACTTCCTTGCTGCTCCATATTTGTTCACTTTTCTTCAGGCTTTGGTTATCCTCCTCTGATATATATATAGCTTAACTTCACATCAGTTTAGAAGAATAGCTGATACACAGCAAGAACTCAAACTGTGCATGTCTAAAGAAATGGATAAACAGCTTCATAATCTGATCTAGTGTCCTGAAGCAAATCTTAAATCTTTGTTCTTAAAACTTTATGTGGATATATCAACATAATTGGAATGCGTAGATCAAATTCATCAGAGGATTGCCATGAAATACACTTGACTTCTGTTTAAAATTGATCCCCAAATAAATATAAATGGCTAAGGAATGCAACTTGCACCAGTGTGGTGTTGAACAAGAGAATAAACCACGTACGATTGAAGTATCAAACCGTGACTGTGGTCCATAGCATGTTCCTCTTGTGCAATCTGCCTTGTACCCTATTGGAAGGGGAAATTTGGGACCTATCCCATTGTAAAATGGAAGAGGTGTAATTTTATAGTTGGCCGTTTTTGGGGGAAAAAAAAAGCCTGACTATAGCTGGCATTATAACTTGTGGAAATACTTGTTCAAAACCAGTATAAAACAGAATCATATACAAAATACAGCTTTGTCAAAGACAACACAGAGCAAAAAGCAGTGGAGAATTCCTCATCTGAGATAATCCATCATGAAACAATTATTTTTGTACTGTGACCCTGGTCTTTGTTCATAAAAAGAAGTTAAGTAGAAGATTTTATTTTATGCCACTCCTCTTTCCGTGTGTGGCATGATGAACAAAGCTCCTTACACTAATAATTCACACTTAAGCTATCATAGAATTATAGAAAAGTATGCCTGGAAAGGGCTTTGGAGAGGTTACAACATATGTCAGAGTTGGTAAAAAAATATCACATGTTTGAAACACCACCCAAATTAAGTCTGGAATTACTCCAAATGATTCCTGTTCCTCTACTGGTGTAAAGTGATCTGCAGACAATCAAGAGATCCAGTCACAGATCTCCTCAACAGTAGAATTTATCCTCAAAGGTTTAGTATTTATAATCCTATTATTTTCTAATCCTATTATTGTAATGTTTGGATGAATTGAATGTATTTCCTCCTTAATCTCTGTGTGATCTCACATATTTCCCATCAATGATGACTTCTGGCTGACCTTACAAATACTTTGTCCTCCAATACTTAAAAATAAATCGCCAGAATAGTTAGAAACATTGTATTTTCTGCAGATGCACCTTGCTGTTAGATAACGTCTCTTGACAAAGCTAATACCTATAGAATACTGTAGAGGTGTCTGATCCCCACCTGATTTCCATTCAGATCATGTACCTTTGCTTTTTACTTGCTCAGTAAGTGGTCACTGTGATGCAATGTTTATTTTAAAATCACATTTGTGACTGTGCATGGAATAAAGGAATATCTATAGAGTTGTTACATACAGTACACAGAAAAAAATGCTATGCAACTTGGATTGCATGGATTTAATGCTATTTAAGGGTTTAGCAGTGACATCATAAATCACAAGAAGGTATGGATTAATTTATATCCTACCATAAGCCTAAGATAACGTTATAACCTCAATTTTGAGAGTCGATTATTTTTGCATTTCCTTTGCAATTACATTTTCATTTACTATGCCACCCTCTAACTTGCTTGTTTATTTTGTCTCTTTATCCTTTTTCCATCATCTCCCATTTCTACTTTTCTTTTCCATCATGCTCCACGACGTCCTACTTGAGGACAGAATTTCCATATAAACAGGTGTAATTTTTGCCAGCAAAAAACACTACACATCAGAAAGAAAGACTTTAAGTGCATTAAAAAGAAAAGAATCAGGCCTCATGACCTGAGTGCCCTTGAAATTCACAAGGAGAATGTCAAAATAGTGGAATATTTAGGTGACAATTCAAACATAAATGATGAGATTTGCTTGTGCTTGACAGCAGTGTGTTTAATTATACTATCCACATACTATTAGAGAAGTATGTTCATTGTGACAGTTATATAAACTGTGATTGTGATCTCCTGCAAATAGTTTAGGCTTCGATTTCTCTGTAACGTACAAATTGATAGAAGAATAACTTCCTTTTTCTGTTGTCCGTCTACCCAGAAGAACGACAAGGACAGTAGCATGTGAATTATGCTGGTAAGGCAGACAGATCTGGCATACATTTAGCTGGCCAAACTTGCTTTTTCTTTGTTTTGTTTAACAATAGGACATATTTGCTAACAGAATTCTACAAAATTAAACATTTTGCATCAATTATTTACGAAATATTCTCTTCTTGGATAAAAGCTGTGTAAGCAAATGATAAATGTTTCCAGTAAAATAAGCCTTGTCAAAAAAACTAGGATGACCAGGACAAGAAGCAATTTGCAAAAATTAAAGCACATGATATTCCATCTGAAACCAAGGAATCACTTTTATATTGGGGGGTGGTGGTCACACCCTAGACCAAATTGCCCAGTGAGGTTGTGGAGTCTCCGTACTTGGAGATATTCAAAGCCGGCCTGGACATGGATATGGGCAACTGGCTGTAAGTTGGACCAGATGACCTCCAGAGGTCCTTTCCCATCTCAAACCATTCTGTGATTCTGTGATTCTGTGATTTATAAAGAAGGCCTGGGTTGTTGGTCTCCCAGAAAAAGACTCAGGAAATCTTGTTTATTGTAGTTTGGTTTGTAGTTCTTGCTTGGCTTATAATTTAATGGAGTAGAACTTTCTTCTTTTTTGCTCATAGTATACTTGTATAAATTAAAATAAAAAATGTATGCTCCTATTATAGATACTTTCTGTTTTTTCTGCAGCTTACCGTGCCTGTGCCCAGACTTTACATTCCAAGAGTTTGTTCCACAAGTTCTCAGTAATGAACCCGAAGTGGTACAAACAAATTACAGGAATTTTTAAGCTTTGTTTTAGGTCACTACTTGATATTCCGGTTCAATCCCATTTCTACAGTGACAGTTTTTAACTGTTAACAAAGAAATATATTCCTCAGATCAAAAGTAGTCTCTGTCTCATAAGAAGGTCAACCTTGACTCAAGCTGCACAGCTAATATCGCATTGGTATACAGAATATTCTACTGTCTTAAAGTAGCAAGGGTAAGAACTTTGTTGCTTCTCAGGAAATATGGAGCTCTTAGACTATATTGCATAGCACCAGGAAATTTTGTCAAATTTTGTCAAAAGCAAATTCAGAAAGAATATCTAAGGAAAGAAAAACACTTTCATAATAGGTGGAAAGATAAAAAAATCCCACTGCAAAGGAGAAATGAGAACTTCAGGGTGCGGGACACCCCACTGAAATTGATGGAGCTTTTAAACATGATTGATGGAGTGAGTTTCTCAAATTTCTGTCCTTCTGCTTTTTGACTGGTATCTTTGTCATCCTGAGTTTCCTGCATAGAAATGTTCAGAATGATCTTATGTAAAAATAAAACAAAACATCATAAGAAAATTTTCAATGCAAAATAAGCAAAACAATATTTTACAGCAAAGAGTTAGATAAAATATCTTCCTACAGGAGTTATAAAATATTATATTAATTAATACCTTCAAAAAACACATATCTGAGCTTTGCAGATGTCTGTGTAGAAGATGACCACTGCCTGTTTCTTCATCTGAAGCAAGATCTCACAGGAAGCCTGCTCAAAATGAATTGTGAAGTGGCTCCAAACATTATCTGTTTGTTTATTTACTATTAAATAGCTAATTAATATTGATTATGAAACAGCTGCAAGACTATTTTGGAATTATCAAGGTTTCTGCAGCAAAATCCAATACCAACAGTAGAAAAGTCCAAAAAATCCATCTTACAAAACAGTTGACTAAATGGGCAAGTACAAATATGCCACATGTTTGCACTCAAAACACCAGAAGATTAAAAGCTGGGCTTCAAAGAGCTCCTTTGAAAACACAACATAGTGGTTTCGATTTTCCCTTTCTCAAGAACAAATTCAGTATTCAAATACTCTTCTGACATTCCTCATACCGTGCCGCATGTGGACCAAACTCTTCTGCACAGTTGACAAGAGGTTGGCTGTATCTCACTGCTAGAGTCTGTACAGAAGGTATCTCTTTTTATTCTTTGTAAACTCGTGGGACAGACTAAACATTAATGCAGATTCACAGGCTAAACTCCCTCATGCTCTATCTGAAAATAGACATAAGCCTAGGAAATGCAGTTTTCCAGAAAATGTTTATATTGCAGTGCTTTGCAAAATGTACTTAGACCAAAAGCTCTTTGGAGCTGTGTTGTTGTTGTTTTGTCTTGTCTTGTTTTGTTTTGTTTGTTTGTTTTGTTTGTTTGTTTTGTTGTTGTTGTTGTTTGGGGGGAGGGTGTTGTTTGTTATAGATAATGCCACATTGAATGGTGACTTCACGTTTGACTGTGGCTTTTAGGTGTTATCAACACATCAATAGCAAATAACATAACTCAGTGACATCCTTTCACTATGCTGATCTCCACCCCAAGTATCCTTGTGTAAAGATGATGTGGAGATTCAGTCTTGTATTGATCTCCCTCTTCTTTAAGTTTTTCAGTAACATTGCATAGAATTAATTACTTAGGGAAATTGTTTAGAGAAGCAGATTACTGGAGAAATACAAGAACAAAAATGCTGTGTGAAAAGTACTTTCCAGTTTCCAAACTTATGTCTATGTTAAGTAGGCACTAAAAAAATACTGAAACCAAGGTGGAGAGGAAAATTAATTTGTCTAAAGACCACAGGAGGAATAATTTTCAGAGCTGGGACTGTAGCTCTGGGAATGCTGGTCACTGAGGACCATACTTCACCTGGCTTCCCCACCAGAGAACAAGGGGACACATCACACAGCAAATATCCATGTTTTTACAACTGCATTGGTGGGACTCCTCTCATCTGAGAGCAGGTCAGTTTTTCTTCTTGCTGCACGCTTGCCACAAACATGTCAATGAGCTTGTTGAATCAGTTGGGAAGGTGTCAGGACAGGAACAGTATAGAGCAATAATAAAGAAATAAGGACTCTTGGGGGGTCATTTCATCTTGAGCTTTCTCCCCATAAGCCCCCTTCTTTTTCCCACAGTCTAGCACCCATAAATGCTGCATCACCTTTGCAAGTTTTCCAGATGTTGCACTCTGAACATCAAGCACACAGTGCAAATCTGGACCCTTCGCATCCCTCCCAAAAATGTACAGTATTTACTACTGATCCAAGTGGCTGTGTTGTTTAACTGCTTAAATATTGTAGGACTCGCAATCCCCCAAACTATGTTAAATGTCCCCGAGTTAAATCATCAGCAGTGCTTATTAAATATCAGGATTTGATCTATCTGGAGTCAACAGCTGAACAGCAGACACATCAAAATCTGAGCAACAATGACCTCAGAGCTATGTATATTTGTCATGTGCTGTATTTCCTGGCACACTGAAGCCAAGGGGGAAAAACTGCTGAACTAGTCCAGCTCCAAGGTTAATACTCCAATTAAATCACTGGCTTTAAAAAACATTTAAATCTGTGACTCCAAGTTGGAAAGCATTTCACAACTTTCCTGTCTTAACAGTGAGGAATGTTAATGAGACCTAGGAAGGAGCTGCAAGTAAACTGGAAGGTGCTTCTCAGCACAGGAAATTCTTGTCCATACATTCATAGGGGCACAAGGAAGCAGCTGCTGCATATGGGAAATATATGTTAAGAAAAACTTAGGAGCGAACAGCTGAGAAAAGGGGCAATTCACCTGGATGACTTCATGACCGCAGCCTTGCTCTCCTGCACCTTGATAGTCCCACAGTTATCTGGGGTAGACACTGCATTGGAGAATAGAAGGAGTTTCTGGTGATCTGGGCATTGTAAGCCAGTTGGTTAACTGGGATGTGGATGTAGAAGGCGCTTTGCTGGGGGAAGCACCTCTAGGCTGGGAACTGGAGCACTTCTGTCTCTCCTCTAAATTTGTTTTTAAACAGTCTCAAAAAACAAACATACTGTGAAAATGTTCACATCTAGTGCAAAGAAGTGAGAGCTCACAGGAAGCATGGCAATGCTTTCTGAAGGGGAAGCTCTTTCAGGGAGAGTAATGATGTCGACCAAGTCATGTGTCTGCAGTAGGACAGCAGAAAAAGGAAAGCTCTACCTTCCTCTTTCCACAGTCAGACATATGATGGGGAACTGCTTTTCCTTCCCGCTCTCTCCAGTACCCCCACTACAGTTTCATAACTTCGCAGTTCAGGATTTAGGCCACAGCGCTAAACCCCATGTGTGGCAAAACCCAATGACAATCCATGAAAGACACCACAGCAATTTTTCTCCCTATCTGAACTGTCCATTTCTTTGGCTCTTTCTGACGATGTTGGGTTGTGTAAGGTTAAATTTCCCTTCTCTGAATCCTACACCATACCTGTGGCTGGAAGAAAGAAAATAAACACTTCCACCTCTGCGGTCTGCCTAGCTAATTGACCCAGGTGAGGTCCAGCATGGTAAATCCTAGTTATATCTTCAGAAGAGCCCAACCTATGATTTTTTCTCCCCTTTCTGTTATATATTACATATTTCATGGATATGATGAGATGGGTGTGGAGTACATTGATTTTCTACTTATCATCACACATTCCCAGGGCACTCAGACTTTGGTGTCACTATTTTGCAGCTGACGCATACCTCTGTATTTAGTTCTCATCAGACCAAAACTGTTGCATGGCTTGACTTTTTCATTGTTAACTGAGTGGGGGGCTTGAGAAGAAGCTGAACTGCACTGTGGAGCCATCCATCATCCAGTCCTTGCCCACCAGCTGCCAGGACTGTGTGCCTGGAGCAGGGCAGTTGTCCTGAGTCCAAGCTGAGACACATTGCTGTGTTTCTGGTCCCAAGGACCAGCAAGAACCTGAAAAGAAGGTGGGATTTTTTATTCCTCCAATCAGTCTCTTGATCAATAAAAGACAAAACCAGATTTGTAAATGGTTGATTAGATTTGCAAATAGATCGTCTCCTTCCCTGTTTTGAGTTAAACAAATGGAAACAGGAGAGCTGCATCTGCAGCAAACTGGACGTCAATATGTGTGTCAGGGATGAAGTGATTTCTTTGGGGGGGGGAATAAATAAATAAATCTGCTGCTTCAGAGTTGCAATATCCCTTCTTGCGCCTTTCAGGTACCTCAGGGACCCACACAGCTATAGCCCTGCCCCGTGGACTGCTGCTCCCGGATCTCTGGATCCCAGAGCCTCCATCTCTCTGGGAGACCAAAGATCCACCCCGAGCCTTGCAGGAGGCTGGTGATCTTCCCCTGCCCACCAGCAGCACCCTGGCTACCAGCGTCCCCCTCCTTCACACCAGCAAAACTGTTTCTGCTCGGAAAGCATGTGCAGAGCATTCCTCTAATGCCTTTGGTAGGTGGGCTCACACTGGGTGACCAGAACAACTGTTGGCCGAGGTCAGCCAGCCAGGAAAACAATAACGTCTCCAGCCTCTCGAGTGCAGTAACTCTAACATCAGGATTAAGGCTGCTGCACTGTACTTGGGACGTTACATCTCTTGCAGCTGACCTCAATCAGCAGCCGTGTAGACCACCCGGGGGAGAGGGAGTGGAAGGGGTACAAAAGGTTTTATTAAACCCAAAAGAACAAAAGGAAGAGAGCCTTGAACCCTCCAACAAAAGGAGGAAAGTTCTCGTATGGCAGGAAGCCAGGTGATATTTTTTTAAACAGCTTTTCCCCCTCCTTTGTACTTCAGCTGCTAAAACCTGTCTCATATCTGCAGCTGCACAGGGGAGATCCTCCAACCGAACTCCCCTGACTTAAAAAAAAAAGTATTAATCTTGCAGCTGCTAATAGAGAGCAAAAGGGGCGAGAGGGAGAGTTTTGCTGAACTAAGTAGTGCAGGATGTAGGAGGAATTAGCTTGAGCCTTCCTTTGTTCACACGTGCTCATATTTTCATGCCACCACAAACGGTCCTGGCAAGACCCCCGTTGTAGCGGCGTCCGGCAAGGCGTAGGTGGTACGCGTTAGCAGCAGGACGCGGTACGTGTTAGTAGCACTGCTGTTGTGGCCGTGGGCGGTGGTGTTGTGGCGCTGAGCAATAGCAGTTACGTTATAACTATAGAAAAAATATTGATGCTTTTTGACAGGGAGGGTTTTGTGGTCTGGGTAGGTATTGCAATGGAAGAGGTTGGAGTGGGTAAACATTTAATATCATCTTCAGGGTTCCTCAAAATTCAACTGTGAGTCACATGATTTTTGGTATTTCCAAGGGGCTTCACAGGACGAGCTTTCGTCAAATCCTCGGACAGGTTTGCTTCCTGGCTAAGCACAATTGACAACATGTTTTAAAAAACATCATTAAAACTTCTTCAAATCTTAGTGACTCAGCTTTTTTGAGGAAAGATAACTTTGTGTTAAATGAATCTGCTGTTGATAGTAATGCCATTACAATGATCACTAAAATTCATATCATAGTGATACCTGGTGTTACATATACACATACACACAGAAGAAGTAAAATTTAAATTTGTTTTACAGAAGAAAATTAAGGCACAGACACCAAGATTCATCTTAGCTAATTTTAGGTGTGTGTAACAGCGGCACTTAATTAGAACTGCAGTTGTCTTCATCTTCCTAGCTAGTCACTGGAGAAAGACAGGCACATCAAAGGGCAAATAAACCTATATTTTAAATCTGAATTGCCTCTCAGAGGTCCCTCTCTCTCCACTGATGAGCAAGAGAACCTAAAGCAATTATGATCTTAATTAGATGCCTCTCTTATATCCCTGAAGTTAGGCTGGGATAAATCGGACCAAAGAAACTAAATGACTATGCAACAAACATGAGGCAAAGCATATGGCCAGGAGGCAGTCCTAGTCCATTGCTTGATTACAAATAGCATTATTTCACATATATTCTTTTAAAGCCTGCTGCTGAATTACTCAGGCTTCACTCATAGAAGCCTCAAGAAATATTATTTAAACTAACACTGAAGTAATTTTATTATTATTTTTTAAATGCTCTTACCTTTATTACAGAATTCAGAAACTTCTGTCTGGAGAAGCTGTGAATTTTCTAACAGTGACAGGCATCAATAAAAAGGACAGAAAGGAAATCAGTCAAACAACTGTAAGAATAATTGTTCTGTAAGGGGACGATTATAAAATAAATGATCATGAGTTGTATCCATTTTATTTTTACCTTGCTTAATTTTAGTAGGATAGGAAAATATAAAACCTGCATTGAAAATTGTAACATTGATGTCATTAGTAACACTGAATTGGTGAGAAAAAGCTCTCAGAGAAAGTTTATATCTTGCAGCATTATGTCCAATAACACAAAAGACAGTGATTGTATTTCTTTTTTTCTTGCAAGAGCTGCTGGGTCAGCCAAAGCAGGGAGTACCTGTAATTGTCTGATGCCTGGACCCAGCAAAAAGATCCTTGAAACCTTGAAACTAGGGTAATACTTTTCCCAGAGTCTGATGGAAACTGCCTGTTATCCTTACCCTTAAATGTAGCAGGTTATAAAAAGACAATATTGCAACGTTCAATGAGAGAAAGAGGTTCCCCTTTGAAAATTATTACGGAGGAGAGCTGGTTGACCTTAGTCTGTCTGACCAGTTAACCACTTCAGTTTGTTGATAGTTAAGTTAATAGCAAACTGGAATGGAGATCAAAAACTTGTTCTCCAGTAGAGGAAAGTTCCCATCTGAGACCCTACTTCTCCAACCTCATTCTACCACACAGATGAGCTACAGGTACCCTTTCAAAGCCCTTTATTTCAAAAATAAAGCAGCATTTGGAGAATCCTCCTGGTTGACGCATTGCCGGTGGTAGATGTAAAGGAGTCATTAAAGGACTGCTTCACAAGCTCTTGTGTAAGAAGGACAGAAAAGAAGGGCTTTTCCAGGAGCAGGAGGCCGCATGTCTCCTGATGGGGCAGAAGATGCCCCCATCAGCCTCAGTGAGCTGCAATGCTACAGTTTGATACGCAAGGCTGTCTAAATTTTGAAAAATCTTCACAGCAGCTTAAAGCTGGGGGAGAAATGTGTGCTGAGTCTGTGAAGTACTGTGGAATTTCCCACATCTGAGACAATCATCTGTTGAAAAAGCAACATCATGCCATGCAGGTGTTTTCCAGGATAACATCTTCATGCAGATGCTACTTTGGACCAAGCAGGGGTGTTGTTGCCTGTATCTGCTGTCGACAAGCAGGGAAGAACTGGTTGGGGATGTGCTAATCAATGGCAACTTTGGTTGTAATGACCGTGTTATAACAGGGTTCATGATCCTGAGGGGATTGATAAGGGCAAGAAAGAGTTTAGAGACCTCAGCAGGCTTCAGTGTGCTCAGGGAACTAGTGGGTGGGATCCTGTGACAGGCAACTCTGGAGGGTAAAGGATCTCAAGAGGGCTGGCAGGTCAACCTCCTCCAAAGAGAGAGAGGGTGTACCCCAATACTCAGGAAAATAAGTAGATTTATCAGGCTTGGCTAAACAAGGAACTCACAGCTGAGCTGTGATTATACCAGGAGGATGTATACAGGAGGTGGAAGCAGGGGAATGCCAATGCTTAACTAGACTTGAAACTAACAAGGGTTCTCAAGAGCTAGAAGAAAAGCGTCTACAGATACAGGCAGCTTGAATGCATAAGTGCTTTACTGACAGTAAAGCATAGATAAGGCTGAGGTATTCAGTGTCTTCTACACTTTGTTATTTACCTCCTAGGCCTGTGTGCCTTGAGACAGGGTTCGAGAAGAGAGGAACAGGAATTAGCAGAAGTGCTCAGATCCCTGAGTCAGGGGTCTCCTGGGAATCTCAGCCCACACAGGTCTGTGGGACCAGGTGGTGTATGTTCAAGGGTATAGAGAGAGATGATGGTATCGTGAAGTCACTCTCTGCTATCTTTGAAGGGTAATGGAGATTGGGCGAAGGCTTTGAAAGAAGACAGAATGGCAAAGTTACACCTATCTTCAGAAAGGGAAAAAAGTTTGTTCTGAGGCAGTACAGGCTGGTGAATTTATGAGGTTACCAAGAGGATAACGGCAGTCTCCTTTCTGAGGTGCATAGTAGGAGAATGAGGGGCAATGGTCATAAACTGAAACAGAGGGCTCACACTGTACAGAAGTAGAAAAAAATCACTACAGGTATAACTAAGACCTGAGCTCTGGGCTTGGTTTCCCAGAGAGGCTGTGGAACTTCCATCATTAGAGGATTTCAAGAGCCGATTGAACGAAGCCCTGGCGGATGTAGTCCGAGTTCACTGTTGACCATGTTTTGAGCTGGAGGATGGAACAGATGACTTGCCAAGGTTCCACCTAACCTGAATGTTTCTGTGTTTCTATGATGATGCAAAAGCATATGCATCTAATTACTACTACACAAGGGAAATGCTGAGCTCATGGAAATAAATGGTGATTTGAAATTACCCAGTGTAGTAAGAATGAAAGTTGACAGAGAGACCACAAAAGATCCATGTAAGATTGTGTGACTGAGCAATAACATGATATATGAAACTGAACAGAAAAAAAATTTAAAGTGATGCACACAGAAAAAAAAAAAATCCCCATTTTACTTATGAACTAGTGGGCTCTGGCCTCAACATTACCATACGGGAGCAGTATCTTTGAGAAGCATTGCTGAGATATTTCCATAAAAATGTGAGCCTAGAGCTTAGTGGCGATCAGAAAAACAAAGCAAATACTAGGAAATGGAGAAAAAAAACCAGATACTATCACTGTGCTTACTCATCTCTCAAATATTGTTTGCAGTTCTGGCCTGTTTCTCTCCAATGAGTGAGAATGTAGTGGAAGGTGCATATAAGAGCCAAATGGATGATCAATAGTGCAGAGGAGCTTCCATATGAAGTATGACTAAGTAGAAGTCTGGAAAAGAGAGGATGTGGGGTGGGAGAGATTTGGTAGAGCTCTCCAGGACACGGGTGGTGTGGAGAGAGTGAATAGAGACTATTCACCACCATTTCTAACATGGAGATGGAGGTGTCAAAAAAGCAAGAGTCAGTGCAAACAAAAGAAGTTATAGTTGGAAAAAGGCCTCTTCTTGCCAATTAACTGGGGAAGCTGTAAGTTTAGATGGGCTCAAGTGAGACTGAGCAATTTCATAGAAGAGGAATCTATTGAGGATTATGTAGAATTTACATAGCATTTCATAAAAATCCCTTCCAACTCGGGAAGTCTCTGAGTTGAAAGTAAGTAAGCTAGGAGAGTACTGAGGGAACTAATACATATACTTGCTCTCTTCTTTCTCTCCCTTGGACATCCCTTATAGCCACTCCTGAGTGGGCAATGACCATTGATCTGACCCTGTATGGTCATGAAATTTCTGCCATTATTACAACAGCATCTTCATCTTATGGGGATGTTGATAGTGAGTGAGAAATTCTTCATAAGAAAGTGGCTACTCACATAAACATATAATTAATGAGAAACTGCTTAGAGCTTTGAGGGGATGTGGCAAAATTTAGTGAGAAGTCACTTCTGTTCATCTCCTCAAATGATTTGCAGGAAGGGATTATCCTAAAACAGTACTCATGGATTCTACCCAGGCAACAACAGAATCAATTAAAACCAGTTACAAGTAAAGCAGAGACTCTGAATTATATATTCCCCTATTTTTAGGTCAGGTGCTTGTGAATACATTACTTTATCATTTGTAAAAAATAATTTTCTGATAATTATTGTAAAAATGTAAGGAGATACTAATTATCATTATTTAACCAATCCTGCCTTACAGAAATTGCTATGAGCTCCACATAGAATCTGAATTCAGAGCATTCCTTTTCCAAAAAAGGTCCTAAACATCAGCCTTACCTACAGTTCCCTGGTTAGAACTCAACATTTTCTTAATTGTGTGGCAATCCAGTTTCAAGACATAGTATTGCGGTAAGAATCAAAAAGATAATTGACCAGTTATATGCCTTTATTAATTTACTGTCCCTTCAAATGAATATACTTTTGGAGTATGTGCATATAAACTACAAATCTAACTGTTAAAGCTTCCCTGTACACAAAATAAGACTTTCGGAAGGGTTTGTACAAAACCATGGAACCAAATTATACAAAACGAGTCCAAGCACCTTTGCAAACATCACCAGCCTATGCTTCCAGGACAAGGTGCATGTAATCATCTTGATTTTCCAAGATAAATATTACATTGTGTATTAAGGACCAACAGCAATCCAAACCCTATCAAAAGCAAAACCTACTTTGCACACGTATTTCCAGGAGAAGAATGGGCAAGAAAATAGATCACCAACACTCTCAAATTGTTTTCAGCAGTGGCTCAGGTGTCCTACTGTTGTGAACAGAAAAGAATCAGAATAAAATAGAAAACAAGCAAGTAGAAAAACATAAAATATTGAAAGGTTGTGTAAGATTAGATCTGGCAGGAACACCAGATTTAGGCAAAGCAGTTTCTGATTTTTTGTGAACATCATTATTCCCCTATACATGTGTGTATAGGTGTGTATGTATGTGTTTGTGTATGGTACAGCCAAACACTTGTACTCAGCAGTCATCATAAAATGCTGATATTTATCTCATTTTTGTCACATTTTCTATGTATCGGTTCACATGTTATATTAATTTACGTTATAGTTAAACTATGCATATAAGAAATAAATACATTTTCCAGTTAAGCTGGCATGGGTTTTGGCTTTCTTTTTTCTTAAAAACAACAAGCTTCCTGGCCAAATCTGTGCTTGCCCTTCTGCACTGTATTTTTCTGAAAAAAAAAAAAAAAACAAACCCAACAAACAAATGCAGCAGATTGCAGATGATTCCTGCACAACTTGTTGCAATCTCCTGTTCTTTATCTTGTGTCACAGCTGAAGGTTAGGTTGACCCATGTGATTCTCAGTAAAACAAGCGGTGGGGGAAAAAACTAAGGAGATTCTTGTGATAAACCGTGTTTAATTCTATTTTGGAGAAAACAATCATCTCTCTCAGTAGGATGATGGCTGAAAACTGCAAAAGCTCACACAAATATACAGTGCTGTATCATTCTTGGTTTAATAAAAACAATTTATATGCAGGGTAGTGAACATGAGGAAAGTTATGGAAAACATTTCTCACCCAAGGACAGAGTACCAGATGTGCTAAGACTTATGGGAGCAATCAAAGGTGGCCAAGGCTCTGCTGTGGGCCTTATTAAGTTAGACTGTGATCCAGCACCTTCAACTTATTAAGCTGTCGGGAGTTTCAGTGATTAAAACCAAAGAAAGGTCAGTCACAGACCTTCAGCATTTCCCTGGACTGGTATTTTCTTTTAGGCCTTAGACCCTAATGAAGACACTTCACTTGATACGTGGATTTTTTTAAATTGGTCTTTTGAGCTGGATTTGTCCATAGCTTGAGAAAATCTTCAATAGATTTTGCTTCCTCAGAACTCTGCATACAGTTATCAAAAATCCCAACCAATAGCAAGAGATGAGGCCTTATAGGATGGCTTTGCATATCATCACTGCAGAGATCAAAGGAACAGGTTAATGGGGATCTGGAGAAGTTTAATTATGTCCTAGGTAAGGAACGAGGGTTAGTGGCTGTAGGTGGGGCTGTTATAAATAAGCTTTCAAAGCTCTGATAGCTGGAGCCTAATGTTTGTAAAAGGTATAATAAAACTAGTATTTCTTATGGATTTAAGGTTGCCAAAATCAACCCACTAGTCCTAAAAAGCCACATGGCAGGAACAGACATAATGTGCTCTAGGTACAAGTGATGTCAATGCTATTTTCTGAGCCCCTCTCAGGTGGGTTAAAGGTTGTTGTTTCATCTACAGGGACACATATTACCGCTTACAAATCCTTGATTGTAACACCCCATGAAGTGTTGTTTAACTTGTCCTCTTCATATCCTCTGGATATCTGACAGAGTTAAAAAGTTTGCAAGCGTGCAGAACCCTTCATCGTCTGTATTTTTTTTCTTTTCTTTGATGCTACCTATATTGGTTATCATGGCATACGCAGAGTGGACTAGTACTTCTGCAACACGTAAGCCCCTTGTCCTCACAAGCTGTTAACGCCGCTGTAATGATACACTCTGTAAGCCTGGCACACAGTGCCTTGTGTTTATTCTACAATATTAACGTGTTAAACCCAGGCTGGCTGTTTACATGTTACAAAAGATAAGGAAGGAAGCTTTTGTACCCTTTACAATCTAACAAACAAAAATACCACCCTGTTACAAAGCAGAACATGATCATTCTGCTCCATTAAGATTCATATGTTTTTGGTACCCTTTTTCATTTTCTTTTCTAAAATTGTTGAGTATTAAGTGTTCTGAGAGCACTAAGACACCTTTGTAGTAATTTTTAATATAGCTTTTTATATGGATATAACAATTATCATATAATGGATCAATATGAAAATAAAAAGAAATTTACATGATAAGTTTTAACACTCAAGCCAAGAAACTGTGTTGTACTTAATCCTATTAATTAAAATAAAACACGTATTTCCATCACCTCCAGATGATTGTGTTCTAATGTCATAATTCTGCTTTTTACTTGGTGAATTACAGGGCCCCCACAGGAACCCACAGGATCACATGGAAATGCTGCTTAAGTGGGGCTGGGGGAGGAAGAAGGGAGCTGGGAGTAGCAGTTGTGTTTGTCATGGAGTGTCACAGCACGTGGATGCTCCTGCTAAAAAATTTTTGGGTGGAATTATTACCTGATAGAAGGAGCAGTGGTGTTATTCTTTTTACCTATCCCCCTTTTAGCTCATGAAACAACCCTCTGAGGAACGAGGGTCAATTTGTGGTTCTTGCAACTACATTCGGGGCTGAAAACTCATCTGTAACACCCAGTCATGCTTTGTTCTCTTTTATTAATTTTTTTTACCAATTTTAAAGAAATATTTCACAGAATCACAGAATCACTAAG
>NW_010542247.1:0-6601 GCF_000687285.1 Phaethon lepturus
CTGCGACCCTCCCCGAAGCGCAGCTCCAGGCGGGGCGAGGGCTCTGGCACCGGCCATGCGGAGGAGCCAGCAGCGCCCGAGACCTCTCCCCGCGGCGCGCTGGCCGGAAACATTTCCCAGCAGAAACTTGTTGTCTCTTGGGGATGCCAACGCCATTTGTTCTAACTCTTGTTGACATTTCATTTCACACGCTATTAAATGAACCCCTTCAGAAGGATGAAACAGAAATTTGCTTTAGAAGAGAGAAAAATAATGTGTGCTTTAGGACAAAACAAGCTCATGATTTATTTTTCTGATATAGTTAACATATATGGTGCAAGGCATCCAGCCAACCTTGAACGGTCCTGCTCTACTGTACGTAATACTGTACTTGGTGGCTGCGGCAGCAAAGTCACCCACGTGACGCCACATGCTTCTATCGTCGTTGCTGGTTTTACACCACTCATTTCTAACTAGGCTAACCTTTCCCCTTGTTTGTAAGTAGAGTTGAAACGCTTTCTGTAAATACCCAGTTTTGTATCTGCCGTAATATGATGCTGGATAACGGAAGGACAAGTGTAAGGGAACTTAAATGAATCATTTTTTATTTGACTGATTTAGCAATGACACATCAATCGCTTCTGCGCTGCATCTGTAGAGTAAGCAGATATCCTGACATTTTATACCTTTCTTTGAGCAATATAAAATGACCTTAGGAGATGGAACAAGTTGCTAAAGGTAGCTGTGAACCTCTTTTACTGGCAAAACGGAGCAAGGAGGGAGAGGGGTGTCCTGGCCCCGGCAGTCTGGGGCAGAAGGATGTGTGGGGACGGTGGCTCTGTCGGTGGCACCGCAGGGGACAGGCCACTGCCGGGGGCGAACCACAGCTCCCAGCTTTGGTGGGACCATATTACACAGAAAAAGCCACAAAATGAAGTGAGCAGAGCTGGAAAATACAGCAGTAAGAAGAACGGCTACTATAAAAACACAGCTTTCTCCTGCTTTCCATGGGCCTTAACTCCCAACGTGCTACATTTATCTTCTGTGGTGATTAAAGCTCAGCAAAGTCATTAATACTGAGACTTTCCTCACTGTATCATGTTAAGAAATAGACTTTCTTACTTATTTAAAGAAAATAACCCCCTCTTTTCCCTTCTAAACCTGCTTTCATAGGGGAACTGTAATACTGAAAAATGCTACGAAGGAGCCCATTTGTATATGGCTAGTCAACAATTTTAAGAATATCATAAAAATATAATTTATGGGGATAAACGAAGGCCGTTATTTGCAGAAATCACACGAGTTCCTGACGGCAATGCATCACAGCAACTTGCAGGGAATG
Source organism: Phaethon lepturus (assembly GCF_000687285.1). Taxonomy (NCBI): domain Eukaryota; kingdom Metazoa; phylum Chordata; class Aves; order Phaethontiformes; family Phaethontidae; genus Phaethon; species Phaethon lepturus. Next base: position 1,322 of record NW_010542247.1, read on the forward strand.
CCCCACAGCATTGCCCCGCGGGCTGCGAACGCGGGGGTGAGCCGCGCGGTATTCTCTGCACCCGATACCCGGGCACAGCGAGGGGCAGAGGGACAGCCGCACAGCCCGACCGGCCGAGCTGCCGGCAGGACCGCTGCTCTTCTAGCCCAGCACCTGACCCCGGCTGCCAAAAAACGCTGGAAACTACCGTGGGGCAAAATTCTTTTGAAACAAGGAAGAATTCTGAGGATGATGTAAGCTTCTACTTTTTCAATTTTTAAACTAGGATTATGTCATATAATATCCTTAAAGATATTCCTCAGGGCCAGTCACTTTTACAGTGAATAATATCTAATCACCCATTTCTTCCCATATAATATACTACCGCCTTCTAAATTTGTCGATCTAATTAGCTCTTTCCCCTAACACTCAGTATGATTAAATCTGTATTAAAACTTTCTGTGCAGCACAAGAGCAGACACACCTGAGCATTTTCTAAATTTAGCAGAGGACAATATTTAATGGGTTATTTTTAATGGATGCTGGAATTGCTGCATAAATGAATTCTGATTTGAATTTTCTCAGCCTCCTTATTTTTTCCTCAACTCCCTTAAATTGTATATCAAGTAGATTAGAAAGAATAATGGAGAAACCTACCTGATACCATCCATCAAGTATCCTTCAGAACTAAATTAACAATGAGCACTTTATGCAAAAAGAAGAGGAAGAAACTGGGCTTCTTTATACTTCAGCTTCATCATTTTCTAAGATGTCAGACTAGACACATTTGGACTCATCTCGCAGTTTCCATGTGGTTTAAATAGGGCAAACAGAAAGGCTGGAAATGATTCCTGAGCATTTTCAAAACTTGCATTTGATACGAATTTTAGGAAGATTTGCATGTATTTGGGGTAATTAAAAGGCGCATTTGTGCACTGTGGAGGGACAACCTGATCCCCTTTTCACAGACTGCATCGAAGTTACTGTTGATAGGAATCATCAACGCATCACCAGTTATTAAAAGATTTGTCATGCCCCAGCGTCCTGCAGACGGCAAGTGCGAAGGCAAAGCCGCTTGCCCCGCAGCCCGCCAGCCCGTGCCCCGCTCGGCACCCGCATGCTCCAGGGGAACCTGGTTTTCTTCTTCCTCCACTCAAATCGTGGGGACTCCTCGGGGCTCAGCGCTGCAGGCCCAGAGGAGACGGGAGATGCTGGGCTCGGCACTGGGAAATGCAGCCCCTGCACTCTGCCGGCTCCACCTTGTTCATGGGGAAAAACGGCTCCGTTCTCTTCCCAGAGCCCAGGAGATGCCGAGGTTCTCCCCAAAGCTCCCGGCTCAGGAAGCAGAGGCTCGGGGCTATCCGAGCGGTGCGGAAGCACAGGGAAGAGGATGCAGCAGATGGTGCCCACCTCGGAGATGTCCTGTTAGAGCAGCAGCTGAGCCGCCTCAGCCCCCGAGAACAGGAGCGACTCAGGGCTGTTTCCTGAGCTTAGGAGAGACTTCAAATTGCTCAGTGCAACTGGCAACTAAAGAGGCAAAGCAGGAAGGATGGACGCCCTGACAATATCAGCTCCAAGAAAAAAGGGTAAAAATCTGTGATGGGATCTCTTCCAAATCCTTTCACTGCCAGTCATTAGGCAGGTAGATGGGAAACCATGCCGGTGTTGCCGGGGGCTCTCGGCTGCCTTCAGAAAACCCCACAAAAGTCTTTGCATGCCTCTAATAGGAATACTTTCTGTTGCCAGTGCAGGAATTTATCTGAATCGTGTTGTGAGGGTTGAAAGTCACTTCTTGGCCCATTTAACTATACAGCCACCTCTTTCATTAGAGTCCACTGGCAGAAAGATAACCAATTCCATCTTCATAATTACAAAGACAGCCACAGCAGGAGACAATAGGGTTGTTTCTTACGGAGGATTTGAATTACTTCAATTATCGTGTCTGAAGCCTCCCATTCAGGAAAGCGTGAGGTTTGGGATTACTTTAGAGCAATCAATTGTGCCCGATTGGTTATATTCACTAAAACTAGATGGGAGAATCTTTTTTTGTTCCCTTTAGGCAATACAAGCTCAAAGACTTGTAAAATCTCTGTGCCCCCTTCAGGGCTGTCACTTGAACAAAACAAAGGCACAAGCTGGAGAAAGGAGAAACTAATACTCTTGGGTGTGTTTAGGCTGCTTCTTCCTGAAAGACCAGTTTATCCGCACATGCCATCCACTGAATTCAAAGAGCTGTGCTGGGGAGGTCGGTGCCGTCACCCTCCCCTTGCAGGTGAAGAAACTGAGGTGCACAATGGAAAGTGATCCAGGAATCGCTTCTGCTTATATTATAAAGGCAAAAGAAAAGGAAACTCAGCATGTTACTGTGCAGGGCTGTACCTGGCTTCCAGCAGAGCAGGAAGATGTCATGAACCCATCCCTGACCAAAGGACAGATCCATTCCCAGAGCGGATTCACGCTGCAGGCAAAATCCAGCCAAGCTGAAGTTTGGCCTCCAGTACGAATGAAGTTCTCATGATCAATTAAAATGCACTTTTTCCTTCTCTTCTCTCTGCTAGTCAATAAGCTAAAGAATAGGCTAGCAGAATACAAAGAACTTGCTTTGTGCATTGTGGATTCTCAGAGATGCTTTACAGCATTAGGTAGCAAAGACAAAAGCTGAGCTGATGATACGTTTATTTCTGTATAAATATGTGTTCCTCTGGTGTCACTTTTGGCATGGAAGAAAAGAAACATGTTTCCGCCTAAACCTTTCAAAATGGCCAGAGGATTTAAAGCAGATCCTCATTAAAAGATGTATAATCCTGTCTCTGGAAGGCATGCAGAAAAATGGGTATGCCTCAAAAACCTACAATACATTAATGTTTTTTACATAATCCACTCCTATTTAGCCAGGCCTCCAACTTACATTTAATTTGAACCATAGATATGAGTTCAGACTGGTTTAAAATTCTACATTGAATAGAAACTCTTTGCTGATTTGAGGCCATAGCTATGAACTTACTCTCATCTCCAGGAGTTGTGGCTAACGTTAAGAACTCCACCAAATCTCTGAACATCTTACTGCCTCCAAGCTTATTAAATTTCCTAAAAGTTTCCCCCAAGAAAAGATTAATTTTCTCTTCATTTCCACATCCTAACACCTAAGTCAGACCATCCTGTTAAACTAAAACCAGATAATACTTTCAGGTGTGTTTCTTCATTAGGCCTAAAATCTCTTTTGGGGCGGTAGGAGAATTGTTCTTTTCAAGTGAAATGTGTATTTATGAAAGCTACAGTTGCTCTCCTCATGAGAACAACGCGCCAGTTCAGCACTCCATGCTGGATCAACAAAGCACTTAAGCACATATTTCATTTAGGCAGGTGTTCAAATCCTATTGCCTTAAGCAAAGCACATCTCTAAGCAGGTTGCCGTACAGACTGGTTTAAGCATCAGCTTTGCAGTACTCTGGCCTACAGTTAGCCCTTTTCTGGTAAGCTGCCTAAGACAGCATCACCGCCTCCTTCAAGAGCCAGACAGAGAAAGTTGCAGAAAGTAATACCATGCACTCCCCAAGGAAATTAAAGTGGTCATGTTGGAGCTAGTTTCTGCAATGGAGAATGAAAGATGCTTGCATTATCAGTGAAGTATAAGAGATCGTGAAACAGGGCTGTGCTCTTGCAGTTCATGCCCAAGCTGAAGCTCTACCTTATTTCAGGACAACCTTGCAGCCTGCTCCTACATTTGCTTTGCAAAGAAAAGAAGGACATTAAAAAAAAAAAAAAAAAGAAGACTTTTTTCTTTACTTAAGTGTCACCTGAAGGTTTAAATTTAGTAATTAAAAGTCCCTCTATGCTTCTGCATGAGTTTTTAAATATAGTCATTAAAAATAAAATAAACCCTTAGCATGATCCACCTTACATAACTTCCTCCACAATTTAAAAATAACTCGTACAACTTTCTAGTACTCAGTGTACACCACAGCAATTATAGGAGAGGCAGGTACCCCAACTGCGGCGCACGCAGAGCTTGCACCTCACCCCATTCCTCACCGAGATCTTCCTTTACAAGAGCTTTAGCCTTCGGGTACAGAATCCCTGTGATTTGTGAAAGGGGTAAGGCAGCCTCCCGCGACAGACCCAACCCTCGCTGAACCCCAAAGCCCAGCTCTGGGAGTGCTGGGGGGAGGCACAGCCCGGATCCCCCCTTTGCCCCCACTGGGCAGCCGGAGCGGGGATCGCCCCTCGCCCCACCATCAAAGCGGGCGCCGGGGCTCCGGGGTCGGCGAGGAGGTAGCTGCGCGTGTACAGCTGTATTGCGGGGTCTGGTTGTCTTTCTGCACGTGGCGTTTCCTTACTTACTGCAAGCACGTCGCGTGTTAGAGCTGTTTATGTCTGGAGCTAAAAGAAGCTGGAGAGCTGGAGCTCTGCGTTGCAGCTTGGCTCCTGGCTAACTGAATTACCAGAGAATGCTAAGTCTTATGTTATTCTGGTCCAATAAATATTAAAGTCAGAGAAAAAGCTAATTAAAAGTCCCAAGAGTATAAATACAAAACAGAGCTATCTTTGTGCTGAAATCAAACAATGCATTAATAGTGCTTCATAAAATCTTCCACGTATTGGTCTATACAGCTCTGCAGCTGAATCCTCTGCCATGTACCATGGGAGGACCAAGTATGAGTGCTCTTCATTCCAGATAAAGCTCCTGAGAAATTCTCAGGAGCAGCCAAAAAACTGGAAGCCAGTAAGCATTGCAGAATGGAAAGAAATGACCGTGTGAGAATGATAAATACATTGGAAAATAAGGACAGCGAGGATATATATCAACATAGGTATATAAATCACGTAGATGCATGACGAATTCGTTATGCCAGCTACGCCTGTTGAACTGTTAAAGCAATGCTAAAATACAATTGAGGCACATGTGAGAAACTCTAGGCAAGTCTCCCAGGCCTTCATCCCTGTCTGGAGTAAATTATTATAACTGTACTCACCTAAGTTTACATTAAATTAGGATCTAGCCCGTTTTAGCAACAGAGAGAATTATTACTGAGCATACATTAGGCAGAACACCATTAAGTACTCAGGCACGCATTTATTTTCTATTTCCCAAATGTATACCCTCCCAAGCCTGTCTACTACTTCAAGCTTTCTTCTCCTAAACATACACACACCTGCTTTGGGCGTGCAAGAAAAATCCTTCAGGTGAACTTCATCTCACAGCAGAGCCCCCTGAGACCGGGCATCCCCCGGGGCAGGAGCCGGGGACCAGCGCGCAGGCAGGCGAGGAGCGTGGCAGGGCACGAGCGAAAGGGGCTCGGG
>NW_010542248.1:0-347 GCF_000687285.1 Phaethon lepturus
AGTGCTGAAGCGCCGGCCGGCGCGGCGGGGGCTGGGCGCCGTAACTGACCGCTTCGCCGGGGGTGGAAAGCGCATGACCCGCTTTGTCTTGTTCTCCCTCGCTGTCCGTGGGTTGGCAGGGCACGTGTGTGCACGAAGGTGTGTGCATTTCTTTGCCTGTGCAGGGGGGAACTGGTAGAAAGGAAGTAATGCTGGTTCTTCACGCCATTGATGCCATCAAAACAAGAGTTGACGCTTGGGGCACAGAAAGTAACCTCTTCTTTACGTGCTTAATGCTTGCTTTCCATCTAGTGCATTCCATAGCTACAGCTGCTGCTCAACCACTGCTTACGGAGCTATTTTCCCTA
>NW_010542248.1:378-11261 GCF_000687285.1 Phaethon lepturus
GCTACAAGTCAAGTGGCATTCCCCAGTCATTGTCTTGTGTCAAGACATGGTCAGGGCTTGCATGCAGCGTGCAGCTGCTTTGCTGTATTGGAACTTAAAATCCACTTTTATTAATGAAACATAAGCAGTTGCAGTGAATACTGCTTTTCTCCTCTCTTAATTACAACCACTAGTTAAGAACTAGCAGGTTTTTATCTACTTCAGCTGTAAGTTATAATTATACCATTACTGCTGTTATCTGTATTGTTGAGCAACTGAGAGATTGCACACACAGTCAATTATACAATTTGGGTATAGCACAGATATGGTCTGGATTGTAAAAAACCTGCAATTTATAAGTGATTAACAGTGCAACTTCTACCTGCCCTTCTCTTTTGATTATATTAACAGTTCTCTTTTGTTTGATTTTCCAAAACATACTTGTTTATTATGTTTGTTTCTAAATATTGGTCAATTAACGCACAATTATTACCTAGCATGAGTTAACAAATGCTGTTCAATTAGTTGTCCCTAGTATGTTTTTTTTACTAGTGTTCCCAGACTGATTAAAATACAAAGCTGTTTTCCAAACTCAGGGTTATTCTCCCTACTGTTATACATATGCAAATCCTATTAAACTGAGTTATGTGCTCATATCAAGAGGATAATGTTTCCCAAAGGATTTAAATTACCTCTTCTGCCAAAATTAATGTAGCTACATAACATCATAAAGCTATGGAAAGATATGAATTCCTTTTGCATATTTGATACTGAATCAGTCTGCAGTCAGAAATTAAGTTTTTAATTTTATGAAAGACTTCCTCCAGTGCAACACTGGAGGAATGTGGAATGTGCTTTCGCTTTTGGGTGGTGTTTTTTTGTTTTCTATATTATGATTAGCAGTCTGGCATGGTTACATCTCTTAACGTCCGTCTTTGGCTTTTCATACACATCTTCTTAAAAGCAGTTTTCAATTTGTCTTTCTAACTTTCTGATTCAGGCATCTAAAAGCTAATCACAAATTACTTCTGAAAACTTGGGCCTCCATCTGTGACAGCTGTCCAATAGTATAATCCCTTTCCTGGTCCTGTGCCAGCTGACAAGTTCAAGTGTTTCTTACAGGTTTTGACCTATTACAGGTTTTGACTTATTTCTTTTCTTCCTGTTGCAAAATATATACTTTTAAAATGGCAATACATGGTAGTAGCTTTCAAGCTTGATAAATGAGCAGAGGTGATGACTGATAAGGAAATAGACCACTTAAAACTCTCACTAAATGATCCAAAATCTGTAGTCTTTTCTTCCGATTCCCCCCTTCATGCAGCTGCTTGGGGAATCCCTGTCAGAATTTTATTGATGTTTGTTAGGGGAAGGTGGGCTACCGCACTGAGTTGGTCTGATCAGGTTCTCTTTTAGCCCTTCAAGTGTCAGTCACTATTGAAGGTACTTCTATATACAGACAGGTACTCTTACTTCTTCCTAGCTGAAAAAGAGTAAGCTTTGTAGTGCAATCCTTTGCGAAGTTGATTCTAGCAGGCTGCCTTCTTGTTAAGTGGTGCAAGAAGTCATCTTTATCTCAGCTGCCATGGGACCTTCCTGAGATTGTTCAGGGAGGTCACCAAATGTCAGTCTTTGTTTGAACAAGGCTAATTGTCTACTTAGAATTTAACCTGGGAATGGAGATTCGGGGAGAAAGCAAGCTAATTCCTTGGAGAGGACGTGAGGTCAGAATGGCTGCAGTAGCTGTACTAGGGGTCAGCAAAGAGGGGGTGTTCCTTCAGAAAGAATATATTTAGCTTCCTTGCTGTGAAAAGAGGGGAGGGGAGCTTTTAAATATATATATACCCACCCACCCCAACTTAAAAGTGTGCAGCAGTGGTGCGAGTGAACAGAAACCTGTGGCCAGAGGGGTGCAGGAGCTGGGCTCTGAAAGTGGGGAGAGAGAGGTAGCGACAGAGCGGCAGACCTGATAGGGATGGTGCATCCTGTGCTAGCTATGGAGCCCAGCTGGCTCGCTCGGCCCTGAAGAGCAGCACAGATTTTAAGTGTACTGAAGTCACTCAGTAATCTCACTGAAGTGGCTGGATCCTCAAGTGATGTAAGTCATTTGTTGGCTTCAGCCAGGGATCTGAGCCAGACTGTAGAAATATATATCTCTGCTTCCTTTCAGTGATGAAAGATCTGTTTTATCTCTTTGTGGTATGGAGCCACATGTTCTCCTGGAATGTATTCTGGGAAAGCAAAGCTGAGAGGGAAAGGGATGAGTGGCTCTGCATAATTTCGCCGTGTGTACAGAAGAAAGGTCCTTGTGTCTAGAAAGGCAAGTGAACTCAGTACCATCTACTGTTCTTAAGCAGCGACAAATAACTCACACTGGGGAGAGGGGAAAAAAATGCAGCAGCCTGTGTTAGTGCTGCTGCAAGCAGAATTAATTCACAGGGTGTAAAGGGGGAGGAGGATCCTGGCAGAAACTGCTGAATGGCTGAGACAAATGTTAGCGAGCTGGGAAATGTTCATAGTCGGCTGTTTCTGTGTTGCAGAGCTGGTGGGGGAAAGCCAGGACAACAAAGGGTGACTGTTGGTTTTATATGCGGGAACATTCCCGGTCTGAACCAGGCACAAAGCTGAAATCAAAAGCTTCTTCCATTTTCATTGTCCTGGCACCTTCCATACTCTTTTTGGGCCCTAGTGCTTCTTACAGCCCTCATGGTATGCTGCCTTACTGTTATTATTTGTATCGCTGTATTCATTCCATTATATAGCTTTAGAGCTGTGCTGAATACTTTTCAGAGAGTAAAATGATGTATGATTTTCCTTTCTAATGGAAAGATAAAGTTGTGTATTAGCCTCATACATGTTGATTTGTCTAGAAGGATATGATACATTTTTCTGCAGTGATCAAGGAGGAGGTTGTGCACTTTATTTTGTCACTGTGTAGAGTAAGAAAGAATATTTATAGAGCTCACTAAGGTGGGTAAATTCTAAATAGGTGAAAATAAAGTGAAATGACAGGATTTTCTGCAGGAGATCTTCATCGCATCCATTTTTAATTTTCTCTAAAACCTACCATTTGATTTAAAAACCTGTTTTGAAGTTTCTGAGTTTGCCCCTGGTCATCCTTACATATGATTTAGTACACTAACCCAATTAATCATCTCTGCAGTCATTTGAAATGTTATCACATTTGGAGTTATGTTTTTTCTTTCCTGTTTATCCAGCATATGTTTGCTTATATTCATAATAAAATATTCTGCATGGTTTCATGATTAGAATAAATAATCCCTAAAATGATATAAGAATTTAAACTACTTTGGATTTATGCAGCTCACAGAATAGGAATGATGTTGAAGTGGTGATCTGAAGGGCATATTTTTATTTTTAAAAATACTTTCAAATTACTTTTAATGTTTTGTTTAATGTGGCTTTAAGTTTTCAGGTAGAAAAGATTGGGCTTGCGAGAATGGGGGAGAGAGCAATAGGCAGTAGTAGGCTTTCTAATATGTGTGGGAGGTTTTATTTCTTTCTGGAGAAAGATTAGTAAAAATACATGCTTGGAAAAATTCCTCTTTCTCTCTCTGCTCTAATGACTCCCTCAGATTATTGTCATGGAGACCCTCTTGTACTTAGGAAGCCAAATCACCAGTTTTGGCAAAGCTTTTCTTAATACCTTTATAAATGGGCCTGAAGAACTGTCCTCCTCTGCCATGAGGCTTTGTGTTACCAAAACTTGTGCTTGCACTTTAATTGAATGATAACTGTTAGTCTTAACGCTGCTTAATTTGGAGTATAGCTAGAGGTCAGTTGTGTGCCCATCACTCATTTCACGTCTGTTTTCCAACCCTGGGAACATGAGTGCACATACCAGGAAAAATGAGCCTCCAAACTGAATGCTGCCCACCGTGTGGCAAGAACATGCCATTTGAGATAACTGGCCTTTGCCAGGGCTAAGTGGAGTGGCTGAAAGCACCTCTCACTGACATTGTATGTGGCAGGTTAACAGTCTGTTTTGGAGGAAGAGGTCTTAACGGCAACTGAGGTTTTAACTCTTGTACTTGGTTTTGGAGATCTTTGGTTTAAGACTATGACCTTCAGTGAGTGCCAGATGGGAATCAGTTCACAGGTTCTCCAAGTCCTGTAAAGGGGATACGTGCCCCTGCTTCACCAGCTGCCATCCAAAAGGGATTTTTGATCCAGACTTTAATGAACAAATGTAGTTGGGGACAATTTGAAGGGAAAGGCATAATTAGTCAAAATGATGGAACTGGCAAGAATAAAATTATACAAGATCCATTTCTCTGAATGCTGAATGTGTTGGTGGAATTGGCTAAAAAAAAGCTTTGATATCTTAACTGTTCTTGTGGCACTGCACATGTGCGTCACCTTTCTGTGTCAGGGGGGCAGCTGATACCTGTGTAGTCAATGGCAGCGAAATTGCTGTGGAATAACAGTGACAGGAGATAGAAGGAAAGAAGGTACTGGGAGCGGAATGTGCAGACCTGATGCCTCTTACAGCTGTCTGCAGTACATGTGATTTTAAGGCTGTCATAATGCTTTGTTGCCAACCTGGTTATTCAAGAAAATTGATGTGACAGAATTTGCCTAAGTAAGAAATTATCTCTATATTTGTCTTTTGCTCGATGAGCTTGTTGGGTTAACACAACCAAGTTTATTCCTGCAAGCTGGGACACAGCAAAATCCTTTTATTTCTCTTGTTTCATCAGGAACCACAATTTTCTTCTTGGAACTAGGTCTTTAAGGAAAATACATTTTTCCAAAACTATAGATAAGATTGTCAGAACTGGAAACCCTGCTCAGAATTATTAGCTATAAAATTTAGTAAAAAGAAAGGGCCTAATTCTCAGTAACAGGTATAATTAGCTTTAATGCTTAATTACTCTGAGTCAACTAATTGGTTTCATTGGGACTACGCACAGTAATACTCACAGCCAGGCATGTAAGTGCCTTCAGAATCAGTCTTAAAGTTTGTAAGTTTTTGCAGTATGACAAAAGTCATTAGGGCAGAAAGAATGTCCTGGGATGTCTGCTCTCAGATAATATAAAATGTCAATGCTAATGAAATATTGTGTTACTAGCAGTTGTTTCTTGTGCTTAGACTTTAGACCATAGAATCAGTGTGTAATATTATACTTCTGTAGCAAAATAAAACTTGGCTGCGCTCACACTTTCTTGGTGATGAATATTCATGACAATGTATCTTTTGTGGATAAAGTGAAAAATGTGTCAGTTCTAACATTTTAATTATATCAATTTAATGTATTTTACATGGCAATACATGTTGATATAGTCAACTAAAAATGTTTTCTTCATTCAGAATAGTTTTAGAGTAAAATTATTTATAATCATGCAATAACCGTTTATAATCATGCAATTCTGTTGGCTTCATTTAGAATGCATTGGTGGTCTTGTTTTATATTGATATGCTGAGGCGATAGCATGACCCTTGGTACATGGCTGCCTTCCCTAGGTTTTATTGCAGAGGCAATGTTACAGAATATTTGAAAGATAATTATTGCCTTTACTGCAGATTTCATAATAATTTTTGTATCTTGAAATTACAATTCAGTTTATAAGAAACAAAATGAAGGTGATGTCCAAAGAAGAATTTAAATGAGTAGCAAATTCAGCAAGAAAATAGGGAGGCCGAGTGGAAAAATTAAATGCCCGTGTTTCTTCTGCAGTCCAGACTTACTGTGGTTTCATTCTAGTTATGAAGTACGTAAGACAAGGGAAATCTTTGCATGCTGATATACGGTATGGACACGTGCCATTTTAACTATGGTGCATAACAACTGCAGCGCATTATTTCAGTTAATCAGAAAATCCTAGCTATGCATAATTTATGGTGCAATATCATTTTTACGGTTAATGCTTACAGTACTTGGACAGACAGACATCTGGTTAATAGTTTATAAGCAAATTAAATACTTGATGTATTATTAAAATGGAGAAATCTAATCAAGGCTAAATCTAATTCTTTGCTAGAGTGTTGGAAATAGTTAAAACCTGATGCAAGCTTGATGCCCCAAATTGAGGAGGACCTGTTTTGAGTGTGGCGCTTGTCTGCCTGTATGTCCTTATTTCTGTTCTGTGGATAAAAGGGTAAGGAGTCTATTGATGGTTGGATTTGAGAACTGACTGGGATGCATGTCCTTGGGAAACATGTTCCTATGTTCCCTCAAACAGTCAAAAAACCTAAGTCGGTCAAGTGTTAGAACAGTGTTAAGCCATCAGAAACAGCCTTAAGCTAGTCCTATTTTGCTACAGCTTTGCACTAAGCCATAGGAATCTCTCTTAGAACAGAAAATATGCCGCTGTTAGGATGAAATGAGAAATTAATAGTTATATTGCAGTATTCCTTGAGAAAGAGATTACTCCCATCTGATATCTGTAATGGTCCTTCATTTTCCTTGCTGAGATTGTGATGGTACAGTTTTCATACATAACTTTTTTCTTTTACTTAATTCTCTGTTTTCTTGAACGAGGGAACTGCTAGAAACAAATGCAGAGACCTTGATGTGGCTATGCTTTGATGCGTGAGGCATCTGTAACGTTTGAGAACGGCTCTTGCCCATGCTCAACCTCGGTTGAGGAACATGTGGATGTAAAGGTCATGCTGTGCAGGCTGCTGCTGAAGAGGTCTGTAGTTGAATATGTCATGCGATGCTTTCAGCTTCTGCCTTCTGTGGAGTTTTGTTGTTGGCATCTCTCTTTTCCTGATGCCTTTTCCATTCTCCTGTGTTTATCAGGGCTATGTATGCAGGCAGCAGCAATATGTTGGCCTGCAGTTTCTTGAAGGCTGTCCCTATTGGGTTGGGAGAACTGCCATACTGGCATTTAAAGCTGTAGGTTGGGAACTATGGCTTTAAATGATCATCCTGTGTCCTTAGACCTCTGATAAAGAGCTGTATGTAATCTACATGGTGCTTCTGTGAGCCCAGTTAAGGCAATCATTCCCCAGAGCAATGATCGCTCCTGCTCTCTGCTTAGTGAGTGCTCTTCAGGTCGTTGTAGGTAAAGAGGATTTATTGAAAATACTGAGGTGGAGAGTTAGGAATAAACTGCATTAAGCTGCTAATGAGTACTCATTGTTTGTTTTTAAAGTAATTTGGCGTGTTCATCCATTCATGAACAATTTAATTTTGTCTTATCACCTTCCTTGTTCATCATTCCTTATGACTCGCAGTACACATGAAGGCTCTTTTTAGATGTCACTGATGTGATGAACATTTTTCAAAAAAAATTTTAAAAGTTTGTTTCAAAATTACCACAATAACTTACTAGGTTGAAATAGCCAAAAATAAATGGAAAGCAATTGATCATTTTAATTTTCGCTGTGTGGAAGCATGGCAAAATTTTGGAGCATTTCAAAGGTAATAAAAAACTAACTGGGGTTAGCTAATAACCTGTAAAATAATAGCCTATAATTATAAGTCAAAAAGAAATCAATAAGGCTCGATTTGTAATTTAGGCTTATCTCGAGGCTAAGAAGAACAAACCATTCTGTGAGATAAATTGGATAAGATTACTTGAAATAATAATTTTCAGGACAAATTAATTTATAGATAATGTTTATTTTTTAAAGAAAACAAGATAGGCATCACTGAATAAATCGCTGAATAACCTTGGGGTCTAACCTTGCAAGCTTTCCCCTCTGCAAGCAGTACGTGTAACAGCTCTGTCAGTGCTAAAGGAGACCCAAGGGGAGAGTGGCAAAAATGTTTGGTCGGGAAGCATCATTACACAGATGGAAAAAAAATTTTTTTTGTGAACGGGCTTCATGACATTATAATAGGAAACCAGGTGGAAAGAGTCACCAAGATTAAGGCAATGTAGGGTATGTGATGTTATTAAAAAATGGCAGGGCTTACTAACAGTTTAGCTTAGTGAGTGACAGCTTAGTTTAGCTGCTGACAGTTAATGGTGCCCTAAGCAGCAGAAACATGATCCTAGCAGGTACCCACCTAAGTGGCTGTATATATACCTAGAGATATGTGTCAGCAGCCTGAGGAGCGTGCAGGGACCATCTGTTAACCAGCATGACTTTAAAAGGCTTAAAGTGGGCAGCAGAGGGATCACTTTGAAAGAACAAGTGCACATCTTTCAGTACCCAAGTTGGTGGCAGGTAGACAGGTCAGGAGCAGTGATAGGTGTTCCTTCCTTCATCATAGCTGTTTCAAGGTTACATTTCTCTCTGTGGCTTTTGGCAATGCTTACAGATATTTGTAGCCAACTGCAATTTAAGTAGTGCTTAGTGTTGAGAGGGAGCAGAATGTAGGACCTGCTTGCTTATCTTTTTGGAGATACATCCTGCACAATGTGGACCCTTAAATAATATGTCATTCAATGAACACAAGAACATATCTGTTGTCCTTCCTCTGTCTTCAAGCATGCCCTGAAGACTCCAGGATAAGTCCCGTCCAACCTCCATGTATGTCCTTTCCATGAGGAGGAAGCTCAGAAGACCTAGAAATCATACAGAAAGAAAGGATTACAGTGGTGGAGAGAGGACCCATATTGTGTCTTTTTCCAATCACAGTGGCCTTAATAAGTGAATTTAATAACTGTATTTTGCTAACAATTTTCCCTCTTGAAATTTTGGGAAGGATCAAGACATTTTCTGGGAAGATCTGGTATGTGTGGAGTGAGGGGGAGAACAGCCAAAGTGGATTCAATCATGAAGATGGATTTCTTTCCCTGGAAAGATGTTCCTCTGTGCTAGAATTTAATGTGCTGTTTGGTCCTTTTTTCTGCTTATTGGGTTTTAGAGGACTGTATTTTTTTAATTTATTATCTCACTCACTTCCCATAGAACATTACCAAACCAGTTTCTATACATTTTTATGCACAGAGTGTTTTATGTGAGCCAAAGATATTTTTTCTTGCTAGATCTTTTGTACCTTGTGGCACAACTGCACAGGTATTTATGTGTATCCTTAAAAGTTTTTATTCTCGCCTGTAAACTAAAACCTTGAGTGCTAACCTCTTTTTTCTAACAAAGTCCTCTGGTGCTTTTGCCTTAGGAATCCCCTTCCTTAATTCTGTGCCATTCTGTGTGGTAAGGTGAATGTTCTCTGAAGGACTTGTCCTCCCTTCTGAAGTCTGCATCGCAGTCATCTTTCTTTTGAGATTGGAGAACTAGCAGTTATTTATAACAGAGCTTCTCTGTATTGTTCTTCATGTTGGCTAAAGAAGTGACTATAAAAACCAGTAAAGGTCCTTTTTCAAGCCTTTATCTACTGACTTAACAGTACTCTGAAACCACATTGGCCTCAGAGCAAAGGATTAAGCACACATCTCGTGGGGAGAAGCTTCTTATGTCATTGCAGTGTCTTGTCACAGCACTTGCATTATTTGCCCTGTAAGGATTATGACAATGTGTTTATTATAATGCACACCTCACCTTAGGAACCTTTTCTGGTAGCTTCATAACCAAGTAAAAGCAATGCTTTTGTAATTTTTTTCAGGCTTCTTTCTCCTCCCTCCCTCCTCAGGAGAAGGATACAAAATATGAGCAAATTAAGTTTCCTTTTAATGCAATTTTGGAGTAGTTCAGAGTGGCTTGAAAACAAATCAAAAACATTCAGAAAAATAGGTCTGATGGATTTCCTGTTCATTTAAATCATGTGTCTATCCAAAGGCCCTCTTATATAATAGGATTTTTAGTCCCCAGTGGGTAGGAAATAGTTATCTGAAGCTCTGCTTACTTTTTACACTGTGTTAGAATGAGTCTCCAAAAACAACCTTTAAAGGGTTGTAGGGTAATTAAGGTTCACTGTTACAACAGTAACTGGATGGGTATATTTAATTAGTCTCTCTGTAAGGTAGAATTGCTGCATCGTATTTGAAATGACCTTTGAGGAAGATAATGAAATATGTCTTACAGGACCTTTAGTGTGATGATCAGTGTGGTTAGTATTTAAATTTGCTGCAAAGTGAGCTTCTATTACACAGATAACAGAGCTTTTGATAGATCACCATTACAACATACTTCTTCAAAAAAATAAATATATGTTCTATTACAGTTCTGTAATTAGTTGTGAAAAAGAAAGAACTGCTGTCTCACAATGATACTGACTTCCCTAACCATGACCTGCTTTGGCTTATTGTGACTGTGGAAGGACCCAGTACAGGAAAGCACTGATGCACGTAGGTTCATCATTAGCAAACATCAGAAGTGTGTTCCTGAATTTGTCTCCAAGTTGCAAATGAAAATCTACTCTGTGGAGATCATCATCTCTGCAACTTCTGTTTTTTTTGCGTGTTTGTTTCAGAAAAGAGATAGTAAACCAGCCCCAGTCCCAAATAAAAGTGTTGGCGGGAGGTGGGGCAGATGAGGTTCTTCTCATATACTCCCATTAGGACATTGCATTGTCCCAGGAGGTACAGCACAGACCCTGAGGTGCTGGCACACCTCTTCAGAACTGTTTGCAATTCTGCAAAGTATCATGTTTAGAACCATGCTGTGCCCATGCACAGAAGATTGCAGGGAGTAGACATTGGAGAGGAAGAAGACGACTTCACCACATCAACTCAAACAGTGATTCCTACTGCTCTCACTCATAACTGTTCTTTAGAGCCTTGTGCCTTACCTACTTGCATATTCAGTTTCAATTGGGCCAAACTGGGTTTGCTAGACCAACCTTTTGGAAATTAGGGCCACAGATGCCTGTGGCTGATGTGCACCCTAATACGCAGCTGGGATGTACCTGGGGCACAGACCCAGTTTTGGGACAACCAAGGCATCAGGCCCAGCCAGCACAGTTTCATGAAAGGGTGGTCCTGCTTGACCAACCTGATCTCCTTCTATGACCAGGAGACCTGCCTAGTGGGTGAGGGAAAGGCTGTGGATTTCGTCAGCCTGGACTTAGTAAAGCCTTTGACAG
>NW_010542249.1:0-4039 GCF_000687285.1 Phaethon lepturus
GGCGGGGCTGTTGTATCTCTGCTTCTGAGCATCCCCTCTCTGCTTGTTTTCCAGTTGGCAGAGGGCTGGAGCACTGTTTTGGGCAGCTGTGTCAACAGGGACAGGCATTTCCAACCAAGTGTTTGCTCGTTGTCTTTTGGCAACCTTAACATTTTGCCTGCCTGGGACTTGTGTTTGGGCTAGTGATTCTGAACTCGAGTATTCCTTTATGATGTGGGGAAACGTTATCGTTGATTTTGACAGCAAGACGAGCTGCTTCTCCGCTCCTGCTTGGCAGAGGAGCTCATGATCTTAAATCCGCTGCTGTGGCACATCTTGTACCTCACTGCGCTTCTCCAGTCTAACCCAAAAGCCAGCCCTGCTCTGGCTCCTGCCACCGCCTTGCCACTAGCCATCTCCCAGCACGCCTGGTGTCGTCACCCGAGTCGTACCTGGTGGGGAACCCTCGGTTTGGATAAACTCCCGTGCGTGACTTGGTGCAGCAGATCCCCCGTTTCCGTAGTCCTCGGGTCTGGTTTTGTCGTGCTGCTGCGTTTGGTGAAAGGTGGTGGAAATCTGTGCGTTGGCAAGTCGCTCCGGAGGTCGGGCGCGCCTGGCCGTGTCAGGTCCCGCTTCCAGCACGATCCAAGTGTCCTCAGCGTTGGTGCAGTTGTCATGATTTATATGGCATAACTTTCAGTCTCCTTGCTGCTTTTAATTTAAGGATATGTTCCTGGTACTTGGGCATCTTCCCAAAACAGAAACCGTGACTGACAAATTTACAGATGATTTTTATTTTTAAACTGAAGTCCCGTGCTTAAGGTTGTCACAGAACGGGTAGGGCAAATACCTGTCAGGAGCAGTTCAGGTAGTGTTGATCTCCTGAGGTGAAGGGATGGTTCTCAAGAAGTGATCTAATCTTTTCCAGCCTTGTTTTCTATATTTATCAAGCAAAAATGCATCAAAAAATAGTTAACAAAGAGAGAGAAAACCCTAAACCTTCAACCCTTGGATAGCTTAACATGGCTCAAACCTGAAAGCATTCCTGTCTGTGCCTGCCGGGGTTCCCTAGAGAGCCGGGCAGCTTTCGGGTTAAAAACAAACCCAAACAAACCCCCTCTCTTGGCTCTGTTGCGTTTGGAGTCACTGAAGTTGCTCTGTTTCAGAGAAAAGCAGTTTTCCTTAGGAACAGGAAGAAAGATTTAAATCAACTTTTGCTGAGACACACCCACACAAAACAAGCTTTTGGTCAAGTGTCAGTAACTTAAAATAACTGTCAGACCAAGATTCATGAACTGATGGCTGTGTGGAATGATCACAGAGCTGTTAAAGACGTTCTGAGCGGTCGAATCCTGAGTTTTGACTTTCTTCATTCCTTATGTGAATATCCTTTATTCACGATGTGAGTAAAGAATATGCAGCTGTTTTCAGGAAGCCCCTGGAAGGAGGATGGTTGGGTAGCTGAGACTGAATGACTACGTTAAATATCTGTGCCAAAATACCTGTGCAGTCTGCTCTGTTTAGATCTGCTACCAAAATGGACCTGTTTTCTGAGCACGTTCTGTTTGTGTGAGTTTTTTGGGGGCAATAATAGTTGTCATACTTTTTCCAGATCCAGGTCTTTGAAGATGGAGCTGATACAACATCCCCAGAAACACCAGAATCTGCTGCTTTGAAAGTCCCCAAAAGAGGTATGGCTGGTCTGTTTTGCCCCGAAACCTTGTCTCTCCCTTGGTCTGGACCAGAGGAGGTTCTGCTGCCAAACGCGCGGTGTCGGGGGTCCCACGCGGGGGCGGTGGGCCCCGGCTGCCGAGGGGTGATAGCATGGACTGTGGGTACAGGCTCGCCTCTGCCTGGCTCATCCACGTTGCCCGCTCCGCACGGCCCCGCGTGGTCTTTGGGGACCACAGAAGGAAGCACCGCATGCAGAAGTTGCTCCAGGCAGCTCTGTCCTTACCATGAAAGCCTGTCTGGTGGGAAGCAAGTGGGAAATCCTTCCTGGAGGGGTGGGCACGTGGAAGGAAGACCTGAACGGCTCTGACGCTGGGAACTCGCAGCGTACAGGTCAGTAGCCCCTCGAGGCTGTGCCTTGTTCCCACCTCTCTGGCAGTGAATGCTTTCTGCTTGGCGTTGAGCGTTCCTTCCACTTTTCCCATTGTCAGGCTGCTCTCCTGGGTTGGTTTTTTTTTTTTTTTCCTTTCTGACAGCCTTGCCTCCCATTGAGATCTGTTTTTGTCGCGTAATTATGTAGCAGTACGCTTAGGGATCCTAGGAGCTTGCGGAAAAAGCTCTGATAGCTTCCTGTCCTGGACAGTCTGTCGGTGATGAGTGCCAAGCTGAGGATTTCTGCTGTGCGACGCCTTTGTTGAACACATGCTTAGTGGGTCAGAATACGATTGCGTTTTTTGTTGTTGTTTTTTCCCCTCTCCCGGCCAGAGAAACTAAAATTCCCCTTTATTTGGCAAAATGAAATCTACCCATCAGCTGTATAAAACGTGCACAAAGGCATCAGAAGGGGGTGATGATTACCCCAAGAAGGAGGGTGTTCCTGTGAGACCTTCATTTTGCCTGTCCCATGGGTGGAAGGGAAATCTGAATTGGCATTCGTGTCCCTTGGCGTTCTGCCTTCACCCTCCGGCGGGGAGCTCCAGCAGCTCGCTGCCGCTGCGGAGGGCTTGGGCTTGGTACAATCCAGCAGCTTTAATTCATCTCTGCTTGGATCCTGCAATTAGCATGTGCAGCTGAACAGAGCAACACTTAAAGCAAGCCAGTTCTAATTTAGGGGTGGGGGTTTAATGCAAAAAAATGCAAACTTTTCTGCTCAGTATACTAGTCCAAGTGTTTGTGTTTTTCCTGAGTACAAGAAAGCCCAGCCTTTCGTGCGCAACTTCAGCATGCTCTTTGTGCGTACTTGATAGTAGTAGTAAATGAAAATATTCCTTAAAGTTTGTATGATCTCTTCACTAAAAACAGCTGAAAATTCAATTTTCCATGTTACAATTCTGTGCTCATTTAGGATGAGGAGCTTGTGTGGAGGTATGCAAGCTTTTTTTCCCTGATGCTCCTGTAGATGTGGGCTTTCTATCGCCCCTCTGAGCGCCGAACATGTGCAAAAGCAACAAGCTTTCCCGAGCTGGAAGTCTGCTGCTGCATTTCTCATCCCCCAGCTGTTAGGAGCTAGGGGGAAAAGACAGTGAGTCTTTAGACCTCACTTAAAGTCCTGGGAATTCAGTAGTGGCTGATGCTTCCTTGAGCCAGCAGACTGGAACATAGAGACCAGAAAAACATTAAATACATGGAGACAAGGCAGCTTTGGAGACAGCAACAAACCAAACCCGCAGGTTGTTCAGCAAGTGCTGCTGCCTTTTAATTTCACTACATGTGCGTGTGGCCGTACGATGACTCTTTAAATCCTGTGCCATCTCCTCTCTCGTCATCTGGAAGTCTTTCCAAGGCTCTGATAGCTGCTGTCTGCTGCAGAGTTGTTGCTGGTTCTTCTAAAGCCTTTGTCTGGAGCAACCAGCAGTGACTGCAGCATCTGGAGGTGCATGGCCGCTTACAGCACACCGCTGTCGTGTCCTCAGTACTGTCTCTCCTTCCGGAGTAGGCGCGGAGGTTTGTTGTTGCTGCCCGTTGGCAGTTGCTGGACTTCTGCGGTGATGCTCTGGCCCCTTTTCCCCAGCTGCTGGTTCTTCCACTCAAGTAGGGAAATGAATAAAACACCAGCAGTTCAGGTTACCCCTCCTGGTGCGCAGCATCGGCGTTGCTTCCTCTGCCTCTCGCTGCTCAGAGCCCGTTTGAGGGTGGGAGCGCGTCAGCGCTGCGCAGGAGGGGAAAGGGGTGCGTTTAGCTCAGGTTTGGGGGTGCAGGATGGGTGCCACCGCTGTCTGCCAGCAGTGGCGCGGCTGGCCCTGAGGACCACGAAGTGAGACTTGTACCGTGGGAGACGGTGTTGCCTGTGGGGGTGGGACGCACACACGAGCTCCAGTCAGTCGTCAGTGGTTGAACTGGCGAGCGAAGGGGCCGTGACGAGCAGGCAGCGGGGCCACGGCGGCGGACG
>NW_010542250.1:0-10807 GCF_000687285.1 Phaethon lepturus
ACCTTGGTGATTCTGTGATTCTGTGATAAGTACTTAAAGGATCTATGTTGATACAACTACTGATGAGGTTTTGTCCTAGTTGCCTGCAGAAGCAAAGCACTCTGGTTCCTCAGCACATCACTCCATTCTATATCCCTAATTAAACTCTGTATGGTAATTTATGTCCCTAGAAACCAGTAACCAGCTGAGATGCTCTTTTTTCACCTCCCTTCCGTATGTATTATTTAGTGTTTTAACTTTAATTTCTAAGGCAAGCTCTCTGACCTTCCATTAACTTCAGCTATGTAATCAACCTCCTTCCCGTACTACAGGATGTCGTGTCCCACTATTACTCTAATGCTGTATTACCTTTTGTGTTTTACCTGGTCGGGCTTGGAGCACCTAGTTCCAGTGCCTCACCAAAGTTCCTTAGAAAATCACCCTTTCTGCTAGCTATTTAAATAACTCCACCCCTAACAATCCCAGGCTTTAACAAAACAGGTTCTTTTTAAAAGGCTTGACTCTGGCTGCCCAAAACAATTCCTGCTCTTTCTTTTGATGTTACCTTCTGGATACCTCATGCCGTCTCTTTGGAGCTGCTTTTCTGTGCTGGCTTTGTATGTCCTGCGTTAAGTTTATTTTATTTTGCCCTGGAGGCTATGGGTCTACTTTGTAATTATAAGTCTTTGTTGCCTTTCTTTGAGTTCTTTCCAATGTAGCAATGCCTATTTTTAATTGACTTGGCAGAGAAAGGATGGGAGCCTGAAATGCACCACAGATTACAAGAA
This sequence comes from Phaethon lepturus, assembly GCF_000687285.1. Lineage (NCBI taxonomy): Eukaryota > Metazoa > Chordata > Aves > Phaethontiformes > Phaethontidae > Phaethon > Phaethon lepturus. The sequence goes on from NW_010542250.1 coordinate 768, forward strand.
CATTATTTTTTCAAGTTTTGTCTGATCAAGAACAAGGTAGATTTTTGCTCTATTGGCAAAAGCTCAGATCAGCTTCCAAGTCTAACCAAGAGCACTGCCTGTGTCCTTTTCAATCTCTCTTGAACCATTTGGAAAGTGAGGAGGCCACAAGCTCTGTAATTCCTCCTGCAAGGATGAACATGGGCTTCTGCAAGGCCGCTGAAGCAAAAGGGCTCTGTCCTGGTGTAATAAGATAGGCCCTATTTCTGCTGATATGAGATGGATTGAGAGAGAGAGTTTTTGTTTTAACTGGATACCTCACTGAGCTTAAAAGTAATTAGAGTCTAGGAAGAAGCACATTACGAGCAGAAGAGTGAGTGAATTTTAATAAATTAGATTTGAAGTAGAAAATACATTATTATTGGGGATTTTTGCAAACTATTTTTCTCCTATGGATTATAATGCATCATATTCCTAAATTTATGATTACTTGCCCTTGCTTTTAATTTAATCTTAGTGATTAAACCTGAAAGACATAAAAAGTACATTAATGTGGTTGCAATTTCTAGAAAGTAAATCATAGTAATAAATACCAGACAATCCTAATAGTTTTACAGAATGACATGAAAGCCACACTCACAGTTGGTTACTATAAATATTTTATTCAAATGGAGGTGGATGGATGAAAATAGGTATAAAACCCCTATATAAACACATGCGAACGCACCTATAAGCATACAGCCCCTCCTATAAAAAACCAGCAGATCAGTATTGGATAGTCTGATAGTGGTTACCTGAATATGTAGCGTTTATACTTAACATCAATATCTTGGAATGATGTGATATTTATCATTTACAAACCAAAAGTGTTCCCATTCTGTGTGCAGGCTGAAGCAGTGCTCCCATTCGAAATCCCAGGACGCGGTGCAACCTCATAGCTACGCTCGTTTCTGCTCACCTGCACAGCGATCTGCCACGAGCAATAACGCTCTAAACCAAAAGCTTATGGCTTAACCACGCCAGTTATCCCTCTGACCCTGAAGCCCAGCTCAAGCGCTTCAAGCGAGGCCGAGTACGCGGCGAGGCCAGCCGCGTGGTGCCCACCCCATCGCAGGAGCAAGCTCGCTCTGCGGTGGCACTCCCACACGTGGCGGTAGACGTGTGCAGGGATGGATCCTATTTTTGCTTGACAATTAATCATGTTGTAAGAGTCCACCCAGCAAAAGAGCAGGCTGGCTGCAAGGGACACAAACGTACGTGTCAAGAGCTTGACATACGGAGCGTTTTGGGAAAGTGAAAGTTCTTCAAAATATGTAGGCAAAAGGCCAGATGGAGAACTGAGCTTGTTAAATGAGATGCTTTTCAGCTTGCACAGCCAGCCAGAGCCTGCTACAGCATCTTCCAGGCACATGCCCTAATTTGCACTAGTTTGGGTTATTGTAGTGCATTTAATAACATTTGATGACAGTCCAGAAAATCTTGGTGCCTCTAAGACCAACTCGAGATGGTGGCAGACAAGGCTGCCTACAGCATTCCTCCTACAACGTGATGCAGGAAGATCTGTATTCTGGAGATGAGACTCTTGTCGGAGCCGAAAAAAAAAGCTCTGTTTGGGCTGGAGCGTGCTGGATTTTGGTCATTACAGACATATCCGTGTTGAAATGCAAACATCCTCTTTTGAGGTTTTTTCCCCACACCAGAGGACTTGTAAATAAGATGTTGAGATTGCAGCGGACCGGTGGGCTCTGGAGACGACTGTGGGAGTTGAAGTGCACAGAGCTTTACCGCATATATGCTTTCCTAATGAGTGCAGGAGAGTTAACACACGGCAGCTTTTGAAGCAAGAGCAACACAAATGAGCAAGCACTGGGAAGCTTACATTTGAAACAAAGATTTGTTCTTTACTTTAAAAACACACGTTTGCTTCTAAAGAAGAAATATTTCTGCTGGGTATCTGTTCTCTTCTGGTTAAGTAGGAATTTTAACAGTAAATAGTTTTATTGACAAAAGTAACATTTCTTGGCAGTCAGTCATCTGACATACTAAACACAAAAGGGAAAAAGGGTCTGGATTTTAGCTGACCAAGGTGGTGGATGGTAACCAACAAGGAAAATGTAAATATTCTACCCTTCACAGATATATTATGTTTATCTATCAGTGTATTTAAAAGTGCCCAATCATTGTCATATCTCCCTGGGTACTTTACAAAATCAGATAAACCATGGCAACTGAATAATAATGTGGCTTGAAAGGAAAAGCCATTAACAAAAAGAAATGCATTCTCCCCACTAGTTCTTTAATTTAAAATTCACACCAGGCTTCAGCAATCTGAATATTAGAAGAAAAAAATTTCAAAGAGAATATGCAATGACTAAGTGGTTATATATTCCCATCCCCTCTCAGAAGACTAAATGACAACTATGCTTGGCAGAAACCTGAGGAGTTGCACTATACCCAGCCAGACCAATTGTATCCAGTTTGTGCCTCCAGTGATGGCCAGCAGCAAACTGGTTTGGCGCAGCGTGTTTGGTTTTAAGCTTTGTATCTAGGCTAGGTCCTACTGCATGTGTAGAGAAGTTCAGTTCTTCACTGCAAGGCAAGCCATGGAAAGCAGCAAGCATTCTTCATCCTGACAACAGCAGTTAATCTCGTTAAGGCTGCTGGCAGCCGTGATGTGCAAGGGACGACGGCAGAGCCTCTCCCCATCCCATGGCAGCGCAGCGGAAAGCGACAAAGGCCACTTGCTCTGTTCCTCTCGGAAGTATCCAACTCTTGCTAAGGCTGCAAGAGCAGTTTGGGGCAGTGAATTCCACATGATAGTTGTATCGTGTGTGGAAAAGAATTGTCTTTGAGGATTTTCTGATTTCTACAGGGGTGGCTGGTTTTCTTAAGTTTGAAAGTGTCAGTAGCAGACTTTGGTTGCTGTCCTATTTTCTGCATTATATGCTTGCTCATTTCTCTGTCCTAATTTTACAAGACCTCCTCAGTGGGAGAATACATCCTATGCATATTTTTGGTATTATCCTTTTCTCTGGTTTCAGCTGTAATGTTTTTAGTTGTAATATTTGAAACTGTGCATCCTAGAGACCTCCTTCTAGGTTAGTTAACGGGGCTTCAATGAACTGCAGCAGAAGTATTTGGTCTTTTGATTTGGTACTATTCTTTGTCATCTTCTTAATACAGCTTAACATTTATTTGATCTGCTTTCTTATTTCCTGTTGAAACTTTTTCTATGAGATATCCATGGTGACGTTCGTGTTCTATCTCATGATTTATTTGATTTAGAGTACTGTAGTACTGAGGTAGATGTGGCCACCTTCTGCCTTGCATTTCTATCAGTTAATTTAACAGCAGCTATCTGTCATACATTCAGTTTCATCTTTCATTTTGTGACCTTTTTGGCAATATTGTTAGATTCTTTGGGAATTCTACACGGTCTTTTGTTTTTCTGTTATGACCTTGTGTCATCCTGAAATGATGTCACTTCATTCGTGGCCATTCAGACTATTTTCTGGGTAATATACCTCATATCCGTGGACCTTTTTTTCTGCTTGCAGCCTTTTTTTAAATTGAAGATTGGTTATGTAGTCTTTCTCCCTGCTTATAACTTTTCAGGTTCTTATAAAACCATAACAGGATGGTTCCCCCATATGAATCCATGGGTGACTGGAGAAATATTTGGAAAATTTGGATGAAGAAATGCTATGATTATACCTTTATTGTATTTTAAAGGAAGAATAAAAATAAACATGGGGTTGGACTAGGTCACATTTAATATTCTGAAATAAATATTGAAATCTTTAAAATTGATATAGTGTTATCATACGTATATATGATAACCATAAGTAATAAAAATAATTAAGTCATCCATAAGATTCATAGTTCTTTTCTACTTGCAGAGCTCAGAGTAACACAGGGATGGCTTCTTTGCCAGGCAATACCTACAATGTGCTGTCAGGTAGGAGGCTAACAAAGCAGGCTTCGGCTGCTCTAAATTATATAATTAGAGTGATTGGTAAGAATACCTGTGCATCAGGAGAAGTAAATATTAGATTATGGGAAAAAAAGATTTTTCAGCCCCCAGAGAGAATTAATCCTGCATGTCAAACAGACACCGTAAACGGGTTCACTAGTCTTGGCCATCTGCTAAAAAAAATAGAGTGACATTAATTTACAAGAGCTTGATAAGGTTGATAAATCCTCAAAGGCTAATGAAGTAAAGGGTTCTGAGCAAGGATTTAGCTAGGTCTGTATGCACAGGAAGGCTGCTCTCATACCATACATCCACCCCCCTGAGCATTTTACAAGACCTTTGACGTTTTGGGAAACAGCTGGACACAGAAGCACACCTCTTCATGGTTCATGTCTCATGCTGCCTGTGTAACCACTCCACCGATAAACCTCACGGGGCTGCCCACAAACCAACCAGCCCACCAGGCTGCTGTGGCCTCTCCTGAACGCTGCCATGTGAATATAAAGAAAAAGGGCTGTACAGCCTTGTGTTTCTGCTGAATTGGCAAACACAGGTAGACCGGATTTTCTGAAACACCCACTTCAGCGCACCCAAGCAGTAATTCCCTTGTGCCGGTCATGCCAGCGTGTTTTCAGAGCACACCTGAGCCCAGAGCCTTGAGAGCTACAGGGTACCCCAGGGGACCCCAGCGCTGCCATCTCCTTTCAAACGGGCTCTGCAGCCTCACTATCCAAACCACTACAATGGACCTGCAATGTTTACTTCTAAAACTTTTACTTATTCCGTGAGTTAAAATAAACAGGTCAGATATTCTGAACAAGACACGCACATGCACACAGAGATATACATATGTATATATAGCAAGCGAATGGATAAAAATTAAACCCAAATCTTCAGCTATCAGCTGAAGAAAAGACAGACTAAGCCGCATGCCCAGAGGACTATCACATCTCTCTTCTGGCAAAGCAGAGAGGGAGAGGGCACGCTCTGAAGCTGAAAGTCCCTTGACAGAAATGGGGTTTTGGGTTGCCTGGAGGCCTGTCTGAAACACAGCGAAGTAGCGGCTGCTTGTGCAGATCTCTCCCAGGGCAATGTGGCCTAGGGTAAGTCACGAAAAGGGATTTGCAAACCTTTGAGGACTTAATATATTCACACAGTTATGGCAAATTCCAGGCAGAAGTCTACCGACTCCCAGGAAATTCCCCAGCATCGCTGCCCTTGCGCGCCTGGCACCGAGGCGCACGTGGCGACGGGGCAGACGCAAGTCCGCTCATCTCCGGAGGGCAGTGAGGGGTGGGGAGAGGTGGTTACTGCAGGCCAGCTGCTGGCGGAGAAACCTCAAGATCTGTGTGGCCAAATGTATCTGAGGGAGGACGAGTTGCCTTCTTCCGGTTGCATATAGGTGAAGAATTTGCATTCTGTGCAGCTAAGTTTTACTCGGTACGTTGCAAGGCGGTTTGTTGGTACCCACTGAATTACTGGGACTGCCTGGATTTCTGGCTGGAATCTCCCAGATTACCTTTTGGATTTTAGGTATGACCGCAGATAAGGTTTGATGCTCTGTCACAGCGTGGGAGTCCTGTGGGGTCTCCTACTATTGTTTTGGATACGGTGCGCAATCCAGGTCCTTTCCGAGCCAGGGACAGCGTTCCTAGCAAGCCAATTATCTGCAAAACCGTGCAAAGGACATTTGCACTTTTCTGGCTGCTTATACAGTTTTTAATAACCTTATAAACTCAGCCAAGACCATGCTTGGAAGGACAGTGTTTTGTCCTGTCTCTGGACTTTCCCTTGCCAGAAGTGCCTCTGCCAGGATGCAGCTCTAACAGGATTAGCCTAGAGCAAGTGACTAACCAAGGGAGTTGGTGTAATGAAAAGATATGATTTTTTTTTTACTTGATGTGATTAGCAAATGAAATATAACCAGTTAACAGCACCAGATAAACAGTCTGTGCACTCTTTACATACAATGGACCATTAGCAGTTCTAAGAGGAGTTAGCTCAACCCAGCTTTGTCTGATACAAATACCAACATCTGCTCTCTAGAAGGAGCCAGGTAGCAGGGATCACATATTTTCTGAAGAAAGCTTAAATCACAGCCTTTCACAGTTACTAAAGTAAAGATATTTTGAACTTGTCTCCTGAAAACCCCATTTTGAGGCAGCAGTTAGAATCAGCAGGATTTCTGACACTGACTTCAGTGAGATCCCTAAATCAAAGCACTTTTTGCTTGAAACATGGAGGTGACGTATCTGTTTGGGAAAGAATTATTCAGGATGAAAGACAATAGAGTACAAATTTAAAAACATAGGCAGTCTATCAGGAAAAGATCCCCAAAGATCATACAATTGCAAGACTGAAAGAAACTCCAAGACAACTTTTAAGCCAAACCCTTGCTTCACAGCAGAACCAAGTATTTTCAGACCACTCCTAAGAGATGTGTCTAACGTCTTCTTAAACCTCCAGTGAAGGATAAGTAAAAGCTTTCCTTAAAAGTTTTTTTCCAGTGTCCTTCTAGCCCAAGAACTGGAAAATACTTCCTAATATATGACATAATTTTGCATTACTGCAAATTTAACTATTGTTTTGTTTTCAATAGATGAGAAATACAATTAATCACTGTCCAAATAAAAGTCTTTCTTTTTTTCATTTTAAGACCATTATTATATCATCTCTAGCTTCCATTTTCTAAAGAAATCAAATCATATATTTGAGCCTTTCCTTAGTAGTCAGGGTGTCTGAATGTTTGCATTCTTGCTCTTTTTCTGTGGATTCTCTTTTCTCAAAGGAGGGAACTAAAGCTGGACACAGCATTCCAGCAGCACTGAGAACAGCCAAATTATTAACTCCCTTATCTTATCTGACACTCCTGCCAATACATCTCATGATATTTTTCTTTCTGAGCAGCAGCTTCCTGCTTTTGACTCGTGTTAAGATGGTCGTTCGTTGTAACCCCAGACCCTCTTCTGCAGAGTAATCCCAGATACTTCTCTCTCAATATCCCCAAGCTTATATTCGTGCATTTGATTTTTCCCTTCCTAAGTGCAGTATTTTGTACTTGTCTTTATTTCATTTCATCTTATTGATTTCAAGGCCATTTCTCTGATCTGTCAAGATCATTTCAAATTCTAAACTTGTCCTCCACAGAGCTTGCAACCCTTCCCAGCATGGTGTCATCAGCAAATTAGTATATATGCTATTTCATCATTTGAACTGCTAATGAAATTATTGAACAGAACTGGCCCAAGATAGCCCCCTGTGGGAGCCCATATAAAATGCCTGTCGGGTTTGATAGAGAGTGTTGATAAGAATGTGAATCAATCTGACTATATTTTTTCAAGCAACGTAGCCGCTGTACAGTAATTTCAACCAGACCATCTCCCACTGTGCTATGAAATGTTGGAGAACATTATACAGGACTGTGTCAAAAGCTCTACTGAAGAAGTCACAGCGTCTGTTCTCTTATCCAGCAGGCCTATCAAGAGAGGAAATCAGATGGGTTTGACGATTTGTTTTTCACAAATCCATGCTGCTTGTTTCTTATCACTTTATTATTCTCTAGGTGCTTATAAATCAATCATGTAATAATTTGTCCCAGGATCTTCTCAGGTACTGAAATTATGCTAACTTCTCCATAATTCTCAAGGGCTTCCTTTATTCCCCTTCCGAAGATAGAAACCCCATCTGTTGTTCGTTGTCCTCTGAAATTTCTTCTGCATTTCATCAACTCTCAAAGATATACTTTTCAGATTGCCTCTGTTGGCTTCCTCTGGCCCAAGTCCACCCTGACACACAGCCCTCTCTGTGGATCTGCAGTTGCCCCCCACCCTCCTAGGCCGCCTGTGGTCTTCCTCACCACAGCCTCTGATGCTATGCAACAGCCTTGGCTCCTGCAGACAAGAGAGGCATCCCTGGCTTCCCTCCACCTTGAGCTGCTCCTTTCCCACAGCCCAGGGGCTCCCCCAGCAAGCCCTACCCATGCCAAGCTCTGCAGCGAGCGGCCGCTGCACAGCCTGTCAGGGGGTTTTACTGGGTCTTTTAGAGAGGATGTTCAATAAATCCACTCCGAGGGGGTAACAATATTAAGCAAGTGAATTACTACAGGTCTTAAATTGTGAGATAGATGCTCTTATCCAAGCTAGTCTTACTATGTATTCAGCCCAGCATGGTAGTCTGGAGAGTAGGTCAACAGTACATAAAAATTTGAACTTGACTAATTATTACTCAAAAGATTTTTTCCTTTGGTCAGTTTTGTAACACTTTTTTCTGTTGATATTAATGTTGGTAAGCTTCTGGAAACATTTGCATTTGTGAGAACAAAAGCCAAAAAAAGAAGAAAAAAGGCATTAACATATCAGCCTTCAATGTGTCATTTGTTACATGCTCTCCTTCTGTTAAGTACAGTCTTTCTTTCACCTCCATCTGCCTTCTAATGAATTTGAAAGTAAAAAACAAAAGAGAACAAAATCCAAACTTTTTTTATTGCTTACCTTTCAAAGTGCAATCCAGCCAGATGGAGATTATTTTCCTGGAAGAGCTGATAGAGTTTCTTGGGACAATTACGGCACTAGTAGGAAAAACACAGCAGATGTGCTACAGGAAGCTATCTATGTTGACAAAGAGAAGGTTATGATCTAATGTGATTTCTCCTCTCCCTTCCAGTCTGTAACATTTTATGAACAGAAGAAGGAACGTACCGATAAATTCAGAATTTGGTTAATTATGTCCTACTCATTTATATTCAACTTGAGCTAAGCAACATCGTTCTCAAACATAAATATAATCTTGCAGGGTTATTTCTGTCCTGAAATCCTGACATAGTGTTTCTCCTGCAATCAAAAGCTGACAAACTTGTACATTTGCAGCATGCCAGCCAGGCAGCACTCCGTTTCAGAAATGGGTGCTGGTTTAGGAGAGAGGAGAGTACGGTGCTCGCTGTGAGACTGAGCCTGTGACACCCACCAGAAGGAAGAGGGAACCAGTAGGAGAGGAAACTGAAACGATGTGTATCTTCCCTCACATGTGGTGTTGAATAAAGCCAAGTCAACAACTTTGCAGATTTGGCTCCACAGCAGACATTGCATTTTCAAGGTTTAATGCCGAGTGCTTTTCTGCTGCATTTCTGTTTTCATGCTGAGAAATGATCAGCATACTGGTGCAAAGCACATACATAACTGTTTTTCCTCTAGCTTTGCACCAGATATTTGGAAGCCGGCAACCCGGAGTCATAGGCGCAAGGAAGTGTTGCTTCCAGGAAGAGTGTATGCACTTGATATCTTTGGCTGCAAATGTTTTTCTTCATTAACTTTTCATTAACACACTTGTGTATATACCTACACATAGAGCATAAGGTACTATCCGATTCCCCAGGGAGTCTGCACTTGGCATGGTGCATGAATGTAATACCTTTAGCTTTTGACTTTCACTGTAGCTAAGCATGGGTAGATCTCCAAGAAGTCACAATTCTTCCTCAGCCAGGACCTCCACTACATCTGCCAGGTAAAGTTAAAAATAAATAGACTCTCTCTTCCATTGGAAACATGGAAGTTTCCAGAGTTTATTTTCATCTTACACTGGGACAAACAGTTGAACTCTCCCTTTTTTTCTTTTGATAGAACAAACATATTGAATATAGTGATATAATAATTCGTGATTTAACATATCCTAAAGGCAAGCTGAAATATTATGATTTCCCACAAATTTTTTGAAAAATTGTTCCATTACCTCAAAATATTTCAGTGTGAATGAGTGACAGGTTATGCACATTTTAACAAGTTCTCCCTCCAAATACTTGTGACCTGCTTTTATCCACCTCAAACACCACCAGAGCAGGTCATTACATCACTGTCTGGCTACCTCACATTTTTTAATGAATTCACCTTCACATGTCCCACATTTATTAAACAGTATTATCCCCGCTATACAGATAGGGGAATTACTCAAAGATACAGAAAAAGTGTCTTCCAGGTCCAGGGGTAATGTTCTCTCTCTCACACATCCCATATACATTTTTTCCTCCAAATATTGAACCATAGACTCAGACAACTGCAGACAACCTACATTCTGCCCTTTCTGGGTGCTCTTTCCC
>NW_010542250.1:10838-12918 GCF_000687285.1 Phaethon lepturus
CCAGCCTAATTCCTCAGCTACATCTGCATGCACAGCATAGGCCAGGTGCAGAATCTAACTCTCTTTTTGTCAGTCTTGAATAGACACTGCCTCATCCAGAAACCAGAGACCTTGGAGATGTCCTAACCCATGGTGGATGTCAACAGTCCTCAAAGGCTCACACAGCACCCAAAGGTCAGTATGGCTGAGCCATAAACTTGTCTGTCCCAACCGTGCCATATTGTTACTGAAGGGGATGTGAGGTGATAGTGCCGGAGGGTGCGTGAACCCAGTCATGCTCTGCTCCTTAGAGGCGAAATATCTTAGCACAGAACTGCGAAACAGAGGTATTTCACTGAGGGAAGTGGGCTGCTATCTTCCATTATATATTGTAAAAATGCCATCTCTTAAGCACAATCCTCTTGATGTTGTCCCACGTTGCTCATGTAGCTATGCACAGATCTCTCCTCAAACTAGTAACTAAAAGGGGCATCATTTATGTAATTTGCAGTGATTGTGCAGTGATTTACCACTCTGTAGTAAGTATTGGTTGATTGTTGGTGAACTTCAAGTCTTAAGTTTTTGTTTATCATGGAAATAGAAAAGCTTTCATCATCAAATTGTCAATGTAACTCATGTCTGTGCCTTTCTCCAATATGATCTCAACAACTACAGGATAGAAAGATTCAGAAAAGTTTCCCTGTTCTATTCAAGTCTAACTTTTCTCCCTAGGAGAATTAATTTCGATTTAACAGGTGGAAACATTTAGAAAATCCCACAGTGAAGTAAAAATTACATAATTTCTGCCATCAACAGAACCCCACCATGGCTTTCACAGGAGGATTTGCCCTAAGGAAATATGGTTGCAGCAAGTCTAATTACAGCAGGGTAATACATACTGGAGAGTCAAGTTGCAGCAGTTTTATCAGAGACTGTATTATACCACTAAATCTGTTTTACTACATGTTTGACTAAAGATTTTCTTTAGAAGTTGAGGAGACTGTAACAGGGCTTCTATCAACTAGTGTTACGCTTATAGCCAATTCAATAGATTAATATTGACTGTGCAATATTCTTGACATCCTGGGAGATTTAAATACAGTCTTTAATATTGTCCAAGCTTCCCTTCTTTTCCTGCTCATTTTTTTGTAAGACTCAAAACAATGTTTCCATCTTGTCATCCATTTGCTCATCCTGATTGACAGTGTGTGGTTTTGTGCAGATGTTGGAAGTGGAGGGTATTCTTTTGCTGTGAGTTGTGGTGTCCTCTTTGAGTTTTATCTTTTCCCAATTATACCTAGGATACTGCAGGGTTATTCACTGCCTCCCCCTGCCCAAGCCCTAGGTAATATCTGGGCCTCAGTTTCCCTTGCTGTCCTCCCAAGCACACAGTAGAGCCCTAAAATGGTAACTTGCATCTGCTCTTCAATAAAAGCTCTTCCAGTTTCTGGCATCTTCATTTTAACAAGGTCCTGCAAGGACGAGCTGCCTTTTCTCACCTGTTAAAGCAAAACTCTACATCCTCCACAACAAAGTGGACCTTGCGGTTTCTACTGAGACTATTGGATTTTATTTGTAAACATTCGGAACAGCAAAATGTGACTCCCTTGCCAGAGGACGGTGGCCAGGGCCCAGTTCTGCATGCCCGTGCGTGCGCACACGTGTAGCAATGGCTGCCTTTCCTCCCCGCTCCCCTCAGCCCCGCAGCAATGCCCTGTGGAAAAACTCACAGATTTAAAATTGGAAGCAGGCTCCTGAAAAAAACCCACCTATAAAGTGAAAGCATGGCAGAAGCCCTCTCCTTTCCTTGTGCCATGCAGGGGGCCAAGCAGATCTTGGATATTAAATTCCTTTTGCTTTATCCTGCCCCCGGTTTCACTGCATGGCGGACTTTTTGACTGAAACCACGTAAGCGCATTGCAAGAGGTTTAACCAAAGGTTTCCACAGCCAAGTGCGGCATTCGGTGGGTTTCAGCTGAGCGGTTAGGTATGAGGGGCTGTTTCATTGCAGGAAAGAAGAGAATACTGTCTTTCCTTCCCCCCAGGGGTACATTTGGGAGCCTGCTGCTGTCCTGCGGCTGCCCCTGCTGCCTGCGGGGCT
>NW_010542251.1:0-5928 GCF_000687285.1 Phaethon lepturus
ACAGATAGCACAGGTTCACACCCAAAGAGAAACTTTTTTTATTTAAAAACCCCCAACATTCACCCTCTTGAAGTCCTGCGCTTAGTGAAGTGAGTGTAACTTTTCTCTCCACAAACTGATGTGTGAAACCTACAGCTCAGAGCACTTGGGAACCCCTGGGACTCGAGCTTCACATTCCAGCAAATGGCAAGGTTTCTTATTTCAGTGAACACCCAGGGCACTGTCAAGCCACCCTTGTCAGCCTTTTCTCAGTTTCAGAAATGTGTCATGGAAACAACAGGGCAAAGACAATTCATGTTATCTGGGAGAACTCCCTGCCTCCAGAAAGGTGACTGAGATCTGTCTCTACTCAGCAGTACACTAAACCTCAAATTACACCAAATAAAAACAGAGCTTCCGAAATGTTGTGAACACCTCTCCTATAAAGCTAGCCAAGTGGCTCTCCCCACTCCAGAGTCTGAACCATCATCTACTTACAGAAGTTTCTAAACATTAAAAACAAAACAATAAATCCTTTTCAGACAGACTTTTCACTCTCTGAGTCTTCCCACCAAGGAAACATTCACTGTCCAAGGCTCCCCTGCAAGTAGGAGATACTCCTTGTACTGTGCAGATGACAAGATAATAAAATGGCTCAAAATGGGACTCACCAAGTTGATGATGCAAGGCTGAAGCTGCTGATGCATGCCACCTTGAGCCATCAGCTTTCTGCCCAAGGCCTCTATCCAACAGAGCAAAACCCAACGTCTTGCTGTTGTATCTCGAATTCAGCATCACTTTTACTATCTTCCCCACCCACCCTATAACCTCTGCAGATCACTTTCCAAATCAGTGCAAGACAGTGGGTTGTGCAAACTTCACTTACCACAGCTAAATCAGAAGCTGAAGGAATTAAAAGAACATCCCCAACCTCCTCCCATCTGTTATTGGATTAACAAGAGAGACAGCACCTTCCCACGTAAGACACAGGAGATTTTGAAGTGTGAGAGGAAAATGCCAAAGAACAGAATCTGATTCCCTGCAAGACTCCAAATGGGAGACTGGAACAACAGCGTGAAATAAGGCATGTTTCCTTTAGAAGAGTGGACAGCAGAGCTTGAGAGATTATCCCCTCTCAGAGCAGAGACGTTCTGTGACGGAGGGCTCAAGCCTAACAAAGTATTTGCTCAAGGACTTCAGACAAGAGAGATTAATTTAAACATACCTCTTCCATCCTTTAGACATTAGGAGGCTTGTAGAAAGACCTCAACCATCTCTCCCCTCCCCAGCTCACAAATGGAACCAAGGCCACAGTTTAGAGTTTAAAAAGCAACACAGAGCCAATATAGTGAGTTACAATTCTTTAGAAGCCTATAATCTGCTTGTAGAAGTCACGCTGCTGAGGCAGACACCAAGAACAAAAACCAAGGGCCAGAGCTCAGACAAGGGAGTATACAATCACAGTAGTGAATTATAATTTTAGAATTACACAAGCTAGCTTAAGTGGAATAATCAAGCTGTGCACCTCATGGAAAAAGCTGGTCATTTGTAGGGTGTCACATCAGATCGCCTCCTAATGACAGGCCACAGGAAGGAAAGGCAGAGTAGCTGCCTTTGCTGTATCAAAAGCAGAGGAGTGACGGGACTGTGGGAAGCTATCCAGTCCATCGATTGTCCCAGGGCAGGATCAGCTGTGGCACTGCTCAGCTGACAGACATTAGTCCAGAGAGCTTCAGGAAGCCTCCGTTAAAAATGGAGGCTCAACTCCCTCCCAGGCAACCCAGTCCAGCGTTTCACTATTCTCAGAAGCAAGGTCTGTACAGAGGTAATACCTTAGACCAATAATCTTCTCTTAATTAAGTCTTCTCTGTCCTGAAGCACTAGATACTATCCACTGACTCTGCACATGGGAAAATCAATAATACAAGTTTATTTAGCTACATCCTTCAGGGGCCCTGGGAGAGAAAACAAACATCCCATTGCAACAGGTAGCAGCAAAATTCAAGCAGGTAGGTAGAACACCAAATCTTCAACAATCTCTCTCAGCACTTTGGTTTTCAACTAAACACAGGTGTAAGGCAGTAAGTAGCAGGCTCATAAGTAAGCAAATTTCCTAGTGGAGAACTTTAGACAAGAGAAGTAAAAATACCAGAGAAGCTTATAAACAAAAGGACCCTGAAGACTATGGTGTTTGGACTCTTGTGGGAGAAAGACTAGATGTTTCAGGGCTATACAGCTCTCCTTTGTTGGCAGGGCCAATCCCAGGGGGCACCACGTGCCCTTGACTCTGTCTCGGGTGAGCGACCTCTTTTGTGTTCTTTAGGCAAAAATCTCAGAAAGGACAAATTTGCAAGCTTTGCCTAGCGTCTGACACATTCACTGACTTTACAAGACCTCTGAGCTCTGCACCCCAGCGCTCTCTTTCCACACCACAGGGAGGCTGCTCAACGCACAGCTTGGTATTTCTAGTAAAACCCAGAGGACAAAAAGAAAATATCATTATTGCAGCTCTGGCTTCCTGGCTCTCATTTGCCTTTAAAGGCAGTTGTTAGCAAGGAACTAAGTTAGGAGCAGAAGGCACACGCCTTCTGGCAGCTGCCTGTACTTGAACAAAAGGACCCAGAGAGAAACTCACACTCATTTATTCATTCACAGTAAAAAGAAAAGCTTACACCTGACTTTGCCAACAGTAAACAAGACCTAGTATTTAATGAAGGCAAGTCTTGTCTTATACAAAGCTGAGACAGCAGAGAGCTTGGCATAGAGGAGAGCGCCTTAAAACACTGAATTTCTTTAGTAATGTGGTAGAACCGTTTGTTGTCTTCTGTGAAGGGTAAGTCTATACTGCAGCCTGAATAAGCAATGAATAAGTGCAATGGGGAGATGAAGACATTAGGCTGAAGGCAGAACATCTCTAGAATGACACAGTTCAGTTTTAAGACAACTACAGAGCTGTAGTCTGAGGTGTGAAGGGGAGGGGAGCAAGAGAGTTGGGAAGGCAGGAAGGAGTGTAACTTGTGCTGAATTATTGCCACATTTTCTAGCTGGAGCAGCTTTACTTGCTCCTAGAGTTTACATTCAAGTGCTATGAGGCACAGTGGGATCTCAACCACACCACACTCTCCACCTTTTCTGGGACTGCTTCGATGACTCCACTGCATGTCCTTAACAAATCCAGTCTGCCAAGATCTCTACTGATGGAAAAAGAAGTGCTGGATTTATAAACAGAGTTTTGGTGAGTAGAGGAAAAAAAAAAAGGCAGGACCAGTGGAAGAGTAGCAATCACTTGCACAGAGGATTGTTTCCTTCCCAGGAGAGGGGAAACTAATTTTGGGGACATAGGATTAAGATATGTACCTATAACTACTTTTTATTACACTCATACCTACCACCTCACTGTGCCTATTTCCTGTATCAACCTGCTGACTCTTTTAAACATCCTTTATAAAACTCAACATAATATACATTTGAATACCTAGCAACACTATGGCTCTCATTTTTCTCTACCAACTTTTAGACACTACAACAGAGTCAAGTTAAGTAATAAAGGAGAATGTAGCATCTCCAGGGACTGACTTAAAATGCAGGAAGACAACACGGACTAGGCAAGCATCAAGCAAAAACTGTCAAGGCCTCATTCAGCCCCAGAGAAACGGCCTGTATACGCCAATCCTCTCCCCCAAAATTCCAGAACTGGAGTTAAGGAAGAACATAGGGAAAGGACTTGTGGGAGGCAGCAATTCATCATCCTTTCACTAGAGGCAATGATAAATGGAATCAGCGGCAACAGGTATCACAGATAGCATAAGGGTTTGGAATGAACAGATTTCTGCATAGATCATTTGAGGAAGAACTGTGAGTGGGCACAGATGGCAGCAGCCCAGTGAGGCTCTGACTCTGCAGCATTCAAGAGCAGGAGAAGGCCAGCAAGAATGTGAGTACAGACCAGCAGCTGAGAGGATGGATTAAAAAACAACCTGAAGATTGAAGAAATACACTAGACAACAAAGGTCCAAACTCAATCTTAAAATACTCTGTAGCATAGAAACCAAAAAGTCTCTGACCTCAAGATAAGTAGCTCAGAGCAACACATATAAAGCAGAGGAAAGGTGTGCTGAAGTCACAATCAAGTTACAGGATTTTTCTTTTAAATGCAGAAAAAAGATGGAGCAGCAGACAGCTGCTGAACAAAATACAAGAAGCAAGGGGAAAAGGGGTTGGAACAAACACATCATCGAGAGAAAACACCCTGAAAAATAAGTAGAAAATCCATTTTGTAGGAATTGCTATAAATCCAAATGTACCGCATAACTTAAAACATATACAGCCCAGGGGAATTGTGTACAGAATCTATAGAACAACATAGAATATGCATTTCTGTGCCTCAGGAAAACTTTGCCAGTAGGCTGCAATCAGCTCATGCTATTCAGGTGTATGAAACTTGACTTCAAGAAGAATGCAGTCAGGTGTAACAAATCAGAGTAAAATAGGTAAGGAACCCACAGAAAAGTTGTAATACCTACTAACAAATGTTTCCTGGACATACTGGGTTACAGCAACATTTCATGAAAATTAAGTCTTTCATGAGGATAGAGCATGCCATTAGCTGTAGAATGAATGAGATGAATAGGACTTGTGCTGAGGCCAAAAGGCAGAGGCTCTCCAAAGGCAGCTGGCAGCAGGATGTCACACCCTTTAGCCCTTCCATCCAGGCAAAAGATGGATACACAACATCCCCTGTCTGCACAGCTGCTCTAATCCCCAAAAAAGTTTAGTCCCCAAAATTCCTTTGTCTTTGTAAGAACAATCAGCCAGAGCCCTCAGACACCCCTCACTGAGGGCTCAGTGCAGAAGGCTCCCTTTGCTGCTGAGCACTGGGAGCTCCCTGCCGTGCCCAGCTGAGGGTCAGTGTGCACAGATTAGGACTGCAGTGCTACCCTCCTACATGCATACAGCTTTTGGTCAGTACAGTCCACCATTTTTCCAAGAATTACAGTTATTTTGAAGTTACTCCATTTTATTCCCTAACATGTCTGCTGCCCCAATAGTCTTCCTTAGAGCTGCAAGCTCCACACTTCTGCAAAAACTCCAAAGCTTTCCCTCTCTCTCCCAACGCTTCACATTTTTCCTGCTATTGAGAGTAAAAATAAAATGCTACTGTTAACTCAAAACTCACTTCCTCTGATGCCTTTCTGGGCGACAGTCATTTCTCCAGCTGCTGTTGGCCTCTCTCAGAACTGCAGCTCCTTGTAAACGGGAGGTTTTCTGATGCAACACACCTGACTGGCCTAGGATTTAAGAGAGGAAAAAAATGACTGTAAAAGGAGCAGTAAATCACTCTCAAAAGTAAATGTCTTGCACCATAAATAAAAAAAAAAAAGGCTAATTATACCCTGGAACTGTGTATCAGCTGTCTTCAGACTAAGTCAATATAATGCTTTTGTGAAGAACTAGCATACAGGGAATAAGGCCAATTCAAACCGTACCAGCAATAAGAGTTTTAGACTAACTCCACAGGTTTGGATCAGCCCAGCGTGAAGGACACTGAAACAGCCCCTCTCTAAGCATTGCTGCTTAGCCAGAGCATCCCTCAAGCTTCACAAGAGCTGCAGGCAGCACCGCGTACCTGACAGCAGGGACGCCCCATGGAGAGGAGAAAGCAGAAAGGAGACTGCTGACCTCCTCCTGCATCAGGCCTCTGCCAGGAGCCTTCCTCACACTCACTGCTCCTTGCGGCGCTCCCTGTGCTCACGGAGCCCTAAAAGCAAGCCTTCGTTTCGGCCTGGCTCAGTGGGACGCGGCCCAGCCCCTCAGGCCCCGGGGGCTACCAGCAGCAGCGTGCAGAACCCCAAGACGCCTTCACCCGCTGTACGTACCGCTGCCCCCCGCACGGCGGCAGAGAGCAGGGGCGCTCCGGGGGGTGCCGGCCCACCGGGGAAGGGCGCCGGC
>NW_010542252.1:0-1633 GCF_000687285.1 Phaethon lepturus
GCCTCCCGTTCCCCTTGCCCCCCGCCAGGCCAGTCCCATCTCCCAGCCAGGAGCCCCGTGGGGCTGATGTTGAGAGAGAGCCACGGGCAGAGGGCTCTGGTCCTCACCAAGCACTCTCCAATCCTCCATGTCTGCCACGTCTGGGTAAGGAGCTTGAGCTCTTTCCACTTGAGGAGCTCTGCACTGGCGATGAGGGCTTCCCCAGAGACCTGCAGAGCAGCAGAAGCTGGCAGATGGCACCGCAGCCCGGGGAAGGAGACCCGGCGTCCCCCTCCTCTTGGCCGTCGTTCCTGGGGTGATCCTGCCCTTAGGGAGCCGGGACACGGCCTGGACCAAACGTCAGCCCTGCTCCTGTCCCGCACCAGCTGGAGAGAGCACGAGGGTAGGGGCATGTCCCAGAGCCTCCCCAGTTGGCCGGAGCAGTCCCTCCTCCCGGCGCCTCCCGTTCCCCTTGCCCCCGCCAGGCCGGACCCATCTCCCAGCCAGGAGCCCTGTGGGGCTGATGTT
Organism: Phaethon lepturus; assembly: GCF_000687285.1. Taxonomy (NCBI): domain Eukaryota; kingdom Metazoa; phylum Chordata; class Aves; order Phaethontiformes; family Phaethontidae; genus Phaethon; species Phaethon lepturus. Next base: position 508 of record NW_010542252.1, read on the forward strand.
GAGAGAGAGCCACGGGCAGAGGGCTCTGGTCCTCACCAAGCACTCTCCGATCCTCCATGTCTGCCACGTCTGGGTAAGGTACTTGAGCTGTTTCCACTTGAGGAGCTCTGCACTGGCGATGAGGGCTTCCCCAGAGACCTGCAGAGCAGCAGAAGCTGGCAGATGGCACCGCAGCCCGGGGAAGGAGACCCGGCGTCCCCCTCCTCTTGGCCGTCGTTCCTGGGGTGATCCTGCCCTTAGGGAGCCGGGACACGGCCTGGCCCAAACGTCTGGGGGTCTCTTGGGCACAGCCGTGGCGGGCAGGGATTGAGGCTCAAAGCCTTGGCCTCCAAAACCCGCAGGCACGGCAGGGAAGCCTGTAGGGACGCACGTACTCATGCCTCGGGCCATGGGCTGCTGCTGAGCCCTGCCGGACCCCGGAGGGCAGGTGTTGGAAACGTCCCTGCCGGCTTCTCTGCCCCGGCTCGCGCTGGGTCCGTGGGGACCCTTCCGAAGGGCTGCGCTGGAGGAGGGCTGAATGGAGGGAGCGTAGCTGGGAGGGGACCCCGCCTGCCCTTCCGCCTCTGCAGCAGAAGAGGCACTGGGGACGAGGAAGGCAGCGGTGGTGATGTAGAGCAGAAAATGAGACCTTTCACTGAGTGTCTTGTGAAAAGGGAAGGCCAGCTTAGTTTTGTAAACTTGCGTGCCTTTCTAATCACCAGCCTCCGGAGGAGGAACTGAAAAGAGGGACGTCAGAGACTGACAGAGGAAACATCTTGCTACAAGCCCGTCACTGGTATGCAATCAGGAAAATCCACAGTAACTGGGGGAAAAGTAAAGGCGGCCGGGGGAGACCGCGACCACCGTAAAGGCGGCGGGGGGAAACCGCGACCACCCACTCAACGGAGGGACTACGCAAAGTGCCCCCCGCCACCTGCTAAGAGCACACGTGCTGATTCACAGAGCAAGCGAGGCTAATTTAAAGATAACTGACCAGTAACAAGTGTTACGGCAGTCACTAGCCAGAGCACGCAGATTTAGGCGGGTTTTTCCGAACTCAGTAACCAGGTAAGTACGTAGTCGTTCCTACGCAGATTTAGGCGGGTTTTTCCGAACTCAGTAACCAGGTAAGTACGTAGTCGTTCCT
>NW_010542253.1:0-3692 GCF_000687285.1 Phaethon lepturus
AAGGTATTTCAAAATCCTTTTGATGGGTTTAAAGAATTTTTTTTTTTTTAAATTTCCAAGGAATTTGGAGTCAATCTGTTCATTTGCTCTTTCACTGTTTTTTTCAGACTAATGTTTATTTTCTGCTTTGGTGTTAATCTGTCTGGTAGCTTTTTCCTTTTCTTTTGAACGAATTGTTTTCTGTATCATCGGCTTTAGTTTTACCAGCTAACCAAGTTATACTTAAAGTTCTTTTCAAGAGGCAACCTCACCAGTCCCCTTACTGTATTTACATGCTTTTTCTGGTACTTGCTTCCATGTCAAAGCACCCTTCCTCAGCATGGGCAACCGGAGCTGCAGACAGAAACGCAAAGCCTCTTGCCAGGGCATCTCGTGCTTTTCTATCTGCTCTCGCTGAACTATTCAGACTTCATGAAACCAAGAAGAGAGAAAAACGGGGACCACCTCAGGAGCCATCCTTCACAGGACTTCCTGTGTCCTAAAAGTTGTAGTTTTCTATCATATTTTAGGTATTTACCATATGAACCGGGTTTGGAAAGAATCACTTTTTAAGAAAACTGATGAAGCGGAATTTCAAGTGCTGAAGGTGCCCACAAAGGCGTAAAACAACAGTATCGCCTTCTCACACAACATTAATTACGAGCAAAGTATTATTGAAGGGTCTGGGCAGGTTTATCCAAGTGCAATGACCAGTGAAGCCTTCAGACGGGAGCCACACGGAAAGCAAGTGCAGACTCCTCGGTGCCCTCAAGTCAGCTATCGCTCCCATGTGTCCTGAAGTAATGGAGACTTCAGCCTTAGCTGTGCATTTCGTACCGTGTTGCAAAAAATTCCTAAAAATAAATCTGAAGTATCCAAGCTGCGCTTGAAGGCCGTCAGCTTGTTTGACTCCTCCAGACACCGACCATCAGCCTTTATCGACAGCAGGAGCAATGTCGGTGTCAAACTCTCTACCCAACACTCGTGAACGTCAGTGCCAGGTAGGAGTTACCAACTGTAGGAGCAGGAACCATCACGTCCAAAGGATCTTTGGCCTTTCTACTGAAACTCCTAGCAGGCCTGGCAATTAATGCCATTTCCAGGAGAAAAAATTAGGAACTGACTTCAGAGCAGCAAGTCATTTCATCTGAGGCACGGGGGGAGCCACTGGATAGCAGAGTCGTTCTGTCAGGGGCATCCTTGAAACTGAGAAAAAGACAAAGTTCTACAATAAAGCATCAGTCCTTCGAGGCCTCCTTTTTCTTAGTCTTAGTTAACAGTGACGAACTACATCGGCAGTGGTGTGGCATGAGCCGCCTCCCATCTCCCACAAAAGGGAGAAGGACCTAATGCAAGATCTCGCTACATGTCACCTGCCTCAATGTTTCAAGCTGTAAAGTCTTCTCCCATCAGATCAATTTTGAGGACATCTTCTGAAATTTCAGGTTTTCAGTTAAGTGTACTAGCGGGTCAGCTGTGTCGGTCAACGACCAAATACACACTTGGCAAGGTATTTTACAGAAGCCTCTTAACACGTTTATCTGCTATCAGTTAAAAGAAACCACCAGAAATTCAGCAGCAATTCATATTTCTAATGTTGAAACGCGTTCTGCTTCTACTGAAGTTTAAATACAGCCAAGTTTACATAAGAATTACTAATCGGTTGTAAAGGTCAGGCCTTTTGAATATATGCATATTGGAGGTGCGAAACCTATTAGACTGTGGTATTATACTTAGGCTCAGTGCTGAATTTGGATTAAATGGTGTTATACTGATTTGATGAGCTGCTCAGTTATGCTGAAGCTTTAATTGAATGTATTAGAAGATGTTAATTCTAACAGATACATCCTTAAAAGTAGTAGCTTAGTGATCTGAAATTGCCTTCTAGTACAGGCCTTTGCCAGTTTTCAAGAAAGAGAAAAAGGTATTTTGGAGCCCTCAATCTGAGTCTGTATGTTAATAAATATCTAAGGAAAGGTTCTTTCTTCTCCTTTTCAATATGGATGAGTGCCCTTTGAAAGCCAAAAGGGAATTGATGTAATCTATTGATTGCCATTTAAATGCCTTTTTAAGCTCATTAGTGCCAAATGTAAAATGTTTGTGAGCAGAAACAGGCAACAACCATGAAAATACACGAAGGCTCATCTGGTTCTTAGAAATACTGGGGGGACAAATGCCCTGACGCAGAGAGTCACCGCCAAGCGAGCAGTGCCTGCTGTGAAACTGTTATAAAGAACAGGCTCTCCTGCTGTAACGGTGCGAGCAATGTCACGCCGACAGCGGGCATCGTGCACGCCTGAAACGGCAATGGCGTATCTAGCTTTAAGCGGCGTAGCTGGGATAGCGTCTACCTGGGAGACAGTGTGAGGTTTAGGGAAACGGCCAAGACTACAAAATAGGTCACCAGCTGCAGCCTGCCCGGGTCTGAAGTGGCTGGAAGTCATTACCATCTGTTCATCTGAAACGAGGTGCTGGTATGGGTCCAGCTCCTAGCAGATAGGTATCCACGCTGTAAAAGAAACCTTCAGAAGTGATCCTAGTTGGAAATGGGGTTGGCAGAAAGGAGCCATGGACTGACGGCTCTGAAGCAGCTCCTAGCACACGCAGACGAGATGGTGAGTATCTGAAGCTCATTTATGTGTCGTCCCTCTACGATGCATGAGGAGACAGTTTTTCCTTGCTGTTGTCGTCTGGCACCTGTCACTGGCCTACGGCAGCCGTTAAGATCAATATCTGACTAATACCTATCTTTGAGAAACGTTTTAGCTTTACAGCTCCAGGAGAGATATATCCACACAAGCTTCTTTACGGGACCCTCTTGGCTGTCCTGCACCTCCTGGGTGAAGTCACGGACCAGCTACAAAGCCGAGTTACCGTTCCTGGTGCCTCTACACACGTGCTGACCTCTTGCTCACAGCCAGGTAACTTCTCCCACCTCAAGGGAAGATTTGGCTGCCTCTCACACCCAGCGTGTGTGTACCTGCGCATGGGCGACGAGCGTAAGTGAGGACTGCGCTACCTTCCTCATGTAGCCGTCCCCTCAGCCAGAAGCTTCCTTTCCCCCTGGGCAGACGACCCTGACCCGCTCAGCCAACTGTTCATAGAATCACAGAATCATTAAGGCTGGAAAGGACCTCTGAGATGACGTCCAACCATAAACTGTAAACCAAACTATTGCTTGAATTGGTTAAACGCTGGTGGGGAATGGGCAGAGGAGCATATTCCCCTCGCAGACAGAGTAAGCATCACACTGTACCCAGGAGAACTGAGGGCTTTTTCTGACTCAGACCACCATCGCTCCCACGGACGCTCTAGCAGTGGTAGAGAAAAGATCTTGTAGTGAGAAAAGAGCTCACAGGGGGAAAAGGATCCCCAACCACAGGGCAGGCACAGCCCGCGCCGCAGGCGCTCAGAAACCAAGCGTCCTCGAAGAGTTTTTTCAAGTTTCAGCCATCATTGCCACCTTATTAAGTAGCTAATAAAGACTGTACAACGAAGTATTTACGTGAACATATGCATTTAATCCAAGGCAAAGCTTCTGCCCTTCTCAAATCTACCGAAGACTCTAATTACAACAGTTTCATGGCTGCATCCCTCTATTCAAATTAATTACTCTGCGAAAGTTAATACAACTGAAACTAGGCTGTGTGCCTTGAGAAAGCCGAGGCGAGCGAAGCACCACCGAGGGCCGGCTCCCCTTCCCGCGCGGCCCG
>NW_010542254.1:0-1520 GCF_000687285.1 Phaethon lepturus
GCGGCTCGCGCCGGGGGATGGCCAAGCCCTCCAAAATCCCAACCATGTCCAAGAAAACAACCACTGCCACCCCAAAAACTCCAGGCCCTAAAAGATAATACTGTACCCATGCCCTCCTGAAAGAAAGAAAACACAACCTGTGTCCAATTTTTAACCCTGCTACGTACATTGGATGTATATTTATTCTAAATGGGAGAAACTATATTGTTAAAAGTGTAAAAGAAAGTTGTGTTATGAAGCTGCCTTATTTGGGGTTTGTTTTTGGGTTTTTTTTTTTTCCTTTTTTGTAAGTTACTATTTTCATGTGAATATTTATGTAGATAAAAATTGCCTCTCGATGACCCCTGTTCAGAGAGGGGCCTGGAAAACTGAAATGGGGGAAAGAAAAAAAAAAAAAGAAAAAGAAAAAAAAAGTAAAAGAAGAAAAAAAAAAAAGGAAGCAAAAAAAGGTCAAGATGTGAAAGTGTAAAGAAAAAATTAAATATAAATAGGATTTCTGCGCGGTGCAGGGTGCGAACCTGCTTTATCTTTTAGGATTGTTTCCTAAATGCATCTTTATAAACTTAACTTGCTGTCTCAGCAAGGTAAATTATATTTAAAAACAAAGACCTGAATCCTGCAGTGTTCAAGGAACTCTCTTTTTGTAAATCACAGATACCTCAACCAGAGAAACATGAGGTGAGGGGACTTGGGGCTTATGTTTCCATTTTTTTTAAAGCTATGTGGTTTTACCTGAAGAAAACGGAGTTTGACTTAATAAAATTTGCACACACTACAGCAAAGGCCATGACGATTGCTGTCTTGAAAATACTGTCCCGACAACTTCGTTTTTAAAGAACAAACAAAGGGTGATGGGTTCGGGGAGGGGGTTCACGCTGAAGCTGGCCAGAGGAGGGCACGCTGGTAAGATTGCAGGTCTGGGTCACTCGGACACGTCCCTTAGCGGTGGTGGGTCCTACAGAATTAGAGGATTCTTCTGGATTGATGGCCTAAGAGACCAACCCAAGGTGTTCCTTACACAATCGCTATTTATCTGCATCTCTTTCCTATTTATTATTTAACTGGTCATTCCACTTCCAACCAGGCTGAGATTGATGTGACCTCTGCTCCTAGAAGAAATCTGGACTTACACGCACAGTTGCTTGTCCTTGAAATGAGTCTCACCAGCACACTTGCTACGAGTCCTGTCTCGCTTTTGTACGCTACTTTTTCTTTGTAATAAAATCAAGTTGACCAAGTGACCAGGAGACGGGCTGGGGGAGAGGGCTCTCCAGAGCTCCTGTATTTATTAAATATTGTTCCTCTCCGGCTCTGACCGTGTTGCTGTGTGATTCTCTCAATTGGTTTAAATTGAGGCAAAACTGAAGCTCTACCAATGAATTGTTTAAAAACCAGACACATTTTTGTATTAAAATTGCTTGCGGTAATAAACGATCTTGCCTCCTACTTTATTCCACGGTGTTAGCTTTTTAAGTACGAGAGCTGGAGCTGCGTGTCCCGCGCGGGGAGGCGGCAGCTGT
>NW_010542255.1:0-12060 GCF_000687285.1 Phaethon lepturus
GAGCACGGGGGCCAGGCCAGGCCGCCCCTGGCCCGCGCTGCCGGGCCCGGGAAAGGGGCACGTACAGACACCAGGGCCCGCTCTCAACAGCGCAAGCGAGGTTTTCATTCGGAATTGGTACGAAACCAGTGCAAAATTTAACTTACGCTGTTCCTATGGCACAGATGTTAAACATCACGGTACTATCCCCCTTTTCACACCGATACAAAAAAATAATACAAAATGACTCCTTTCCACTTACTCGGTATAAACTTTGGTTCAACAACATCAGGTAACACTATGTATCTGTCCTTAACAGATCAAGGCCAAATCTTCATTCCCCATGCAAAAGTTACTCTTTGTAGGACCACACTACAAAAAAACAGAAGCCAGGATAAAAACTTCCAGCAGTCAGTTTGATTCTTTTATTTGAGTCCTCACCCAGGTAGCGCAAGACTTTTTCGGAGGCTTTTACCCATCACGGGCAGCGCAAGCGATGGGCTTTGCAGAACAGCACGTAGCAGAAAGCTCCTCGCTGCAGGGCAAGGAGAGGGCTAATGCTTTCAGTCTCCACTTCTAACCCTGCCTTCTTCCGTAAGATTAAGTATCACTGTGGCTTTTGAAAGATTAAAGCAACAACTCTGGGCAGAAGTCAAAGTTAACATTTTTGGTGCAATTGTAAATATGGCCAAAAAAGAGCATGTTGCATTGCTGTGTATAAATTTGCATTTTGGAATCTTTTCTGGAATAGCTGCTGAAAACATACATTGGTTCTGTTGCATTGCTGAATTGTTCCCGAAGTGCATGAAGATGGCAGCTTGCTCAAATACATGATTAGTAATGAATGTTTAATATGATGAAAAGTCTTTTAGATAACTTAAAAGTAACCATTCAAGAAAATAGTCTCAACAACAACAAGAAAAAAATGCCTACACTGGTTTCAGGGCAAGCAGTAACAACTTTTTTTTTTTAAAGAATAAGATTAATTTACAACATTAGTTTATCAAGAAAAATGTATATTTTATATCTATATACAAGATGCTCCAGCTCTGCTATGTATTTCTATGGGAAGTATATATTACAGAATTATTTGGCTGCATTATAAGGCAATCAGTGAAAAACACTTTGTCCTACAGGAAACCATTCCTGGGTGAGATCCAATCACATGATTATTTGCAGACAATTCCAAGCATTTCTGTTGACAGCAACCAAACTACGCTGTATCATCTTTATTAAAATGTAAAGATATGTGCTTAAAAGAGAAAGGCGTAAACTTGTATCCTCCACCAGAGTAGAATTTGTTCTGAAATTCCACCCTGAAAAGAGACACACACACACACAAAAAAAAAAAGAGAGAACTGGTGTATTAATCCAAAACGACCGGTTGTCAAAGAACAGAACTGTGCACCACAAGAGGCTGAACAAAGCCAGTTCTAATCCTGTCACTTACGTTTTCTGTGCAGCTATTTAACCTTCCTATCACAGACCCAGGCAATTTTTATATTTCTCAAGAGAAACCCAAACACACTGACATGGGGCTGTAATGTCTTACTAATTTGTTTTCGAGCTAGTTGCAGTTAGTTGTTGCAGAAATATACAACATCATGAGGACAATACTGTGTAATGCATACAGCTCTGCCTCGTGTGTTTACATACGTCTGCCTTTTCTTATACAGTAAATTTCGTCAGGTTTCAAACTCAATATTCTCTGAATACACTCCAATGAGCAAAGCTCATGACATTAAGACTAAGAAAGGATTAAAATACTTAAAGGTTGTCAGCCACACTTTAGCAAAAGTTTTGCTCACTACTATGTTCTGTTGAACCAAATAAATAAAATAGACTGAAGCCTGTCAGTGATATAACCAGACTGAAATAAAAAACACTTAGCCATATTACTAATATTCCACAGTATGCAAAGGTGCAACACTATAGATCAAATGTACTCAGTTTGCACCAAAATCAACTCTGAATGTGGTAGAGGTTAATATGCATCATAAGCAAATATAATATTTGAATTTACTGAAAATATTCCAGAGGAACTATCACATTCAACTAACAAGCCATTTACTTAATATGATTAACTACAGCAGCATGAGGCTGTGAATTCTACACTTTTCTTTTAATAAGGCACCTAATATTGTGACGTGAAAATTCCTCTTAAACAAGCCAGTATACACTAAAGTGGTATAAAGAAAAAATTGACATACCAGTGAAGTCGTATAGCATGGAGAAAAGCAGAGAGCCCCTCCATGACTAAAAGAATAAAAACTGTTAGCACAGCAAAAAAGGCTAGAACGGGGACTAGCAGTAGGACACCATACGTCGTATCCACACGAAGACCCACTCTCATCACCATTTGCCACAGAACTTCTGATAACTCTATTAAAAAAAAAGTAGTTTTCATAATTAGTGTTGATTCTGCATAGTCACCCAGTGAGCTACGCTAACCGACCCGTATTCCAGTTTAAACAGTATTACAGGATCTGCTGAACATGGGAACTATAAGCAATGCCCCCCCCACAAGTTAGTTGCTTCCCCCCTTCCTCCCCAAAATACTTAAAGGTATATCTCAGTTTCAAAATAAGTTCTACTGATGTCAACATTTTACACCATGACACCAGGACGTTAGCAAGTGCCTAAAGACCTTCCAAACTGGTCAATCAATGGAAGACAGAAAATGGTACTGTGACTACTGATAAGCTATTTATGTAAGGTAACAATGTGCCCAGATAATCAGCCTCTTTAAAACACAGAGCAGTCAATGAAGAACATTACTAGGTTCCAAACAGTGTCACACTTGTAGTTTGGGGGCTTTCCATAGATCATGATTAGTTTAAACAGAGAAATATTTTTTTTATTAAAAGATAATTCCATAGTAGTATCACTTCAACAGGCCAGCCACCCTCTAATCAACATTAAAAAATGGAAAAAAAAAAAAAAACAAAAAACCCCCACTTACGTGCATGAGCAAGACTTAATGCCCAGAGTCTCAGATATGAGGCTGTATTAGAAATACATCCTAGACAGTATTCAATGGTATGAATTGCTTGATTCATAAAAACATCTGCAAAATTAAACTAAAATATAAAAATACATTTGTATCCATTTAGACAACATAGTACAACATGAGAGAACAAAAACATTAATCTGCAAACCTTCATACACATAGAAAAGAATTTTCCATTAAAGGGTAATACATTGATTTCCTACAAGTAAAAAAAGATTGATGTTTAGGATCCTTATTACAAAGACAACATTAAAAAAAAAATATATCAGATGCTATAGTTTTCCAGTTAGTTTCCCCAGTTACTTTGTTGATAGATAAAAAATGAATACAATTTAATATTTTCCACAAGGAATATCATCTAATACTTGAAAACTACTACTTTAAGTAGTAAAACAAGTCACGGTTCTAATTCCCATTCTATCGATGTCATAAGTTTACAATGTCAACTTTGGCATCTTTGAAACCAGTATTAATTATTTGTAATGCTGGTGATAGAAAAATAACTGCGCTAATACTGTAAACTCTAAATATATGTACTTGTTGCTAACAAAGAGCTACAAGACTAATATTACTGCAAGTTTTAACACTTACTTTGCATGGAACTATGACATTTTATTTCTTTAGGCAAACAATTCTTGTATTTTCTATGCATAAGAAGCAAGAGTCTACTATCTCAGTGAAGCAAGTGCTACACATAGACTGCACACTGGGCAACTGAAGCAATTTATCTTTCAATTCACATGAAATGAGTGGAATCAGTCAAGACCTTTAAAAATTCGGCCAAACTAAACAGCAGCAATAGCTGGGGACTAGGAATGCTGCCCATGTCTCCCAACCCCCATTAGCAATAATCCTCATCACAAGATGTAATTTGCAGTCATAAAAAGACTTTTGTCTGGATGAAAAGCTGAGATTAATTAACAGCAAGCTGGGACGTCATCCTCTTGCCTTAAGAATCCATAAAACTGCACAAAACCCAGGATTTTTATCGCACTCTTCAGTTTAAGAAAAACTATAGTGTTAGATGCAAAGTCTATAGATCCAAATAAAGCACTCTTCCTGTCCTCCACTACAGATAGGTTGCGGTTTACTGTAGCAATCCAAATATACCAAGAAATAATGATAAAATAGCAACAAATAAAAATAAGTAAATTGCATTCAGGCTTCAAGGTCTTTGTAAAGGTTCAGGTGATTTTATTGGAAACTTCCACGGACTCAGAGTACAGGTTATCTTCTTGATTTTCCACTTCTAATTTGCTTTTAAGGACATACAAACTACAGATTAAGTAAAAACATTACCTCCTCTCCATCCCACTCTCTGTGCCCACTGTCTAAATGACTGCTTCCTTCTTCCACATCATGAGATCTCAGCAGAGAAAGTTCCTCTTCACTTTCTTTTCGAATTAGCTTGTAGCCACCCTGCAAAATAGAAATGTATCATGTCTTTGTTAAGTGGACTGCCAGTGTCACTTCTAAAATTTATTTAAAGTAGTTGTGGGCAAAGGCAAAAAGAGAGCTAAAGGAACAAAGTACTGTTATGTCTTACAGTCAAAGACTTTTCAAGCTGAGTAGAAATATTTAGTAAGGACATTACATCCAATGCAACACCACCTGAATTCTTCTATACTAAAGTATATATATGTGCAAGTGTCTCTCAATACTTACCCTGTACATTCTAATGCCTCGGCCTCCACTGTGCAACCAATATAAATAAAGTGGTTTACCAAAAAGCATTACAGGAACAGAAAGAAAAGCAATACTAAGTAAAAACCTCTGCAGCGCAACCTGTTTTTTGGGGGGAAAAGAAAAAATGAGATTAGATCATAAAATCAAAAGTAGGAAAAGCTTTCTGTTTTCCTTTAAAGGCCTGATTAAACATAAGAAAAATACTACTGATTCAGTGGGCATGTACTCCAAATTGAACCTAAGTAGTTTACTTAATCCATCCCTTTAAAAGGGAAGGTTACAGACATCCAGTGTCTTCAGAACTGGGTTCTAGATTAAGGCATTACTGATATTCAGTTTAATAATCTTATTTAGAACACATAAAAAAGCATCAAAACTACAAGCATGAGACTCTCTTCTAGCCTTAATTTTAACCTGGGAGATTTTGTTCTGGAAACAGATACTTTCACAAGTCACTACATAAAGTCTTACAACCAATTAAAGAGTATTTAGTAATAATGTTTATTCAATTTCTGCCTTAGTCTGGTACATTTCTCTTCCTAGAGGAACACAGCGATCAGCCTTTCATGACTGGTAAAGCGTTATCTGGATAAGGAACCCAGGATTTTCAGATGCTTGTAGAAACACTACTAACCTGTCCGGTGTAGAAGACCTCTGCCTCACCACCAGGAAACAGGAACATGTTAATAAATTGAATCAGAATGCTAGGAGCAGATGTAGAGTCCTCTGCAGAATATGCTAACCATTTAAAGATGATCATAAACACAAGGTAGCCAAAGATGCACATCATGAATAAAAGTTCAGGAAGAAAAACCAAATAAATATTATACTTCTTCTTGAAATGCCTAAAAGATAGGAGTGGGAAAAGAAATTAAAAATAAGTTTTACGAAGAAAGATCAAGATAAATACATGGGCCAAACGTGATTTCAATAAAACAGAACAGTACCCAGCACTTTTAAACAGCAAGACTGAAATTATAATCCAGAACTGATTTCTTCATATTCAGTGAAATTGTAATCAGATATTTCAGTGGAAACCAAGACCATAGGAAGCATGTAACTCTAGTTAACAACAAGTGAAATTAAATCTTGTATTAATCGATGTCTTCAGATTTTTTGCGTAGTACTGATCCATCATCTTATTTACGTGAAGGAAGACCTCTCTGTTACCATCTTTTTTTAAGAACGGCTTTCACAATTGCTATTATTCTGTTTTTAAAAAACTATTCCATCTTCTCTTATCAGATTAACTGTTATAATTCAAGACTTAACAAAAACCTACAATGTTAATATTATCTTAACTTCTTGCACTTACAAGTGGTTAAATACCCCCAATACAACTCCAAACGTCATGTGTGTCACTCCAAAAATCACAGACATTTTCATTTTGAAAGAATTTAAAAAACTGAGACGGTTGCTTGCCAAATTCCATATCTGAAGAAGAGAAAACAAAACCAGCATTAACGAACAGTGTAATGGAAGGAATAAAACAGTATCCTTTCTTTATTTGAGACCAGAATTCTACCTCAAAAGGGGATCACAACTGAAATCTGAGTTTCATGAAAATAGTTAAATCTTTCTTTGACTTGTGAAGGGAAAAGCTGGTTTTGAATCGAGAATGCAAGCAGAAATGTATTTTTTTCCATAGTAAGATTTATCTTCCTAATATACATACCAAAATCTAATTTACAAATGACTGATCATCACAGATCATTTAAAAAAATAAAACTAACCGGATCAATTCCAAAGGGATAAGCTCCATTGTATACACCAGTAACATTTGGATCCAGTGTTAAAAATTGATTATACTTCAGATCCTCAAGACTGCAGAGAAAGAAAAACACAATCAGATCTGATATTGTGTAAAAAGAGTGACAACATATACTTCCAGTTCTGCAGGACACTGTTCCTGCTTTCCTTTATATGACCAGCTCACCCACTATCAGGCTTTAAAAGAAAAATAAAAGGATTTCTAAGCACAAAGGGCCTGGCTAATAATAATAGCAAAAAAAAAAAAAAATTCTAGAAACTCACAATCTGGGCTCAATTCACACTAACTGTCTTTGAAAAGAAAGTTTCTGGATTTTATTCCTCTTTCCCCTAGAATGGAAAGTTTCATTTAAAAAGCTCACAATTTGCTTTTATATAAAATTCACTAACAAACACCCAAAGAGTAATTGGTATCTTTTTTCCCTTTTGCACTTGGGTGAGTTTCCACTCTAACTTAATATAGTTTTCAAGTTTTTAATTAACACAGCACTCGCAACCTGTTCACATTTTAACCAAAGTCAGTGGTTTGGACTCTATTATTTTAAGCCATTTCCTGTTTTTGAGGCAAAACGAGGTGCAAGCTGTGAACACTTAAATACCAAAGGGCCATGACACCTCAAAACAATGAGGTTATCCCACTTTGTGAAAAAGTAGGTTTGACAATTCACATAGTAAAAAAAGAAGAAAAAAGTTAGCTATCAAGAAAAGCTGTGCAGTGACTAATGATTGCCAGTTAATTAATTTATTTCATTAATCATTAGTTTCTTTACAGTGGATGCTAACGCTGCTTGGCTATTTATTCCAGAAGCATGACCTAGGCCAAATTTCTCCAAAACTAGCCCTGTGTTTTCTATTCCTCTCAAAATCTAACACATATATTCAGAAACCTCTCCTGGAAAATACAGTTATTGGGGACAAACTAAAATGATTAGCATAAAGACAAACTGTAAAACAGGAGGCTTTTTATGAATAAAAACAATACACAACAAGACAGAGTCCTATTGCTTTCTGTTAGGATTTTACAATACTACTGAAGTCTGCAACCATGCATAAGAACACCTTTGTGAGACCACAAAAAAAAGATGCAAAACACACCTGAGAAGGTTTAGGGACTGAATAAGCCCTAGAAATATCCCCTCACAAAACTATGTGCAAGTTCTTTACTAACAATACAAAGATGCTATGCCAGCTGCAGTTTTTAATTACTAAAAGTTATTAGCTAGCCTATAGCATTAGAGTATTGCAACAGAATTTGTTGCAGGAAAAGACTTGACTGTCATCTATACCAAATGATAATATTCTAGAAAATGTTCCAGGTGACTGAGGACATACAAATCCAGTAAAGCAGCACTGATAAATACAAGATTAACCTGATAGATTGATTGAATTAAATATAATCAAATTCTGGTAGTGGTTTTGCCAGACTTCGTGTTCTCTGTGGACCTCCCAATTTAAGATAATAAGCAATTAATTTTTTTTGTTTTTAAATAACTATTACTGCCTTTTTTATTTTAAGCGTAGATGTATCACTTAGCCCTTAGTGCACTAGCACTTACCACCTTAACAAGTAGACTTTGCTATATTTCACTACATTTACTTACAACTCTCAATAAAAGGATGGTTAAAATGGGAGAGCAAAAGGGTTAAACTGTTGCAGGAAGTATATTTTTGTTTTAATGGTATAGCAAACAGAAGCATGCTACTCACCGCCAAACCTTCTGTTCAAACATTGCTGAAACATTCCACCCAGAACCAAATATATTTAATGACTTTGAAAAACAATCATTATAGATCAATCCAGTGTATACAGAAAACAGACCCATTAATAAAATAACGTATCGGCCTTCAAATAACATTTTCATTATCTGCAGGTATTGGAAAAAAGAAAAAAAAAAGAGAACATCATCTGCTATGTGAATAATGGTTATCTAGACATTTCTAAGAGAAACACATTTTTGGCCATACAAAGACTTCTAAAAACTAAACATTCTGATGAACAGTCATTAAGGAATATGAAGAAACCTAAGGCCAACCAAAATGTAACGCAGAGAATTTTGCTTTAAGCATGTGAATATGCAATTTACAAATGTCAGTGACCAAGTGGGTGCAATTTATCTCCCCACATTCACAGCTTTATGTCAAGTGACATATGCAGAGATTTATATGCATTAGGAAGTAGAGCTAGCAGCAAGAAGCATATTCTGAAAGACAGCTGTGGTTTAAATTGAATGCAGAGATTTGAAGTCCCCATGCATGCTCCCGTGACACAAACTAAGACTTTTCTCACTGGCATCATTACATTAACAAACAGTCTTTATAAGCCATGTTTCCTCCCTGTGACTAGTTTTCAAGAAGTTAGTTATTTGCAGCCATTTTTAATTAAATATAATTCTAATGACATGCAGCTATTCCTGCACTCCAACCCCATAGCATTAAAAAATAGTGAAGTTGAATAAATTTCAAACTAGCAACTTCTTTTCAGAAACAATAAAGCTGGGATTTGAAAAATAATTTTCTCACGTTAGTTACTGTAACCACATTCTGTAAAACACACACATCACTAAGCAGCCATAGAGCAGAAGGAAAGACAAGCCAAACAGTATCAACTAATTTTTGCCAGTCTTTCATTCCAACCTGATTATTTCTGCCCTTTCAAAACAAGTGAAGAGTTTAAGATATCACATTAATCTCAAGGAATATGGCAACCTTAAACACAGGAAATCCTGAAACAAAGGGGAAAAAACCAGTCTAATATATGTGCAATAAATAGTACTTTTCAGAAAGATAGTAACTATGCAATTGAAGTTATCTTGGTGGATAGGAAGCAAATTATTTGTAATTCCTTTTACCTCATCTTGTGATCTTTGTAATCTAGGGTGATTTTCATACAGTATTGTCAGGAGCGCAAATAAGAACATTAGCAGACCATGCCCAAAGTCTCCAAACATAACCGCAAACAAGAATGGGAAAGTGATGATGGTATAGAGCGCTGAAATGACAACATAACAGATTTCAGGCACACAGTGCAACAGATGATGTTGCTACCGTAATTACACCTAAGCAATTCAGCTACTTTAAAGCTGAAAATTGTTTGAGAGGTTAACTTTGAAAGACATTTCACCCCCTACTAACAGACCTTTCCTCCACACTATAAATTTAACTCAGTTTAAAGCCTGCTTATTGTGTAATCCCTTAGTAACGACAACTCCACAGTTGAGCATTAGCTGACAATTCTGAGGATAATAATATGAGCCCAGGAAATAAAACACAAGCAGTTCTTTTTCTGTGGCTTTTTGGGCTCTGTATATAACGTACATTCTTCTGTACAGCATGACATAGACAGCGTAGCTGCAAAAATACATAAGGACATTAAACTAACCAGATTATACAACAAGCTGGATTTTTTTCAAGTGATGAGCTCCACGCTTCAGTAATATCAATAGCCATTACCAAAGTTTTCTTTTTCCCCTAAATATCTTACCTTATCCAAGGTAAAACATATAAGGAAACATTATACAGCTATTATCAGCATCTTTAATGCTAAAATAACTCCGCAAAATCAAATCCCATCTTACTGCATGGAGCACCATTTCTACTTTTGATGAGCTACTGAAATTTTAAAACAGCTACAAATAAACAGTACGGTTGTCACCATTTTGCCTTTACTAGTGTTCAATTCAGCACGCTATTTAAACACAAAATAAGGCAAGTAGTAATGACAGCACAGCTCACGTTCAGATTTCAGAAGCACCAACCTGGATTAACTTCCCCATAGTTTCCAACTCCATAAGCATCAACAATGTTTTGGAACCCTGAGGTGAATTTATTGGTACGTATCAAAGTTGGAGGAGGTTGTGTTGTTGGGATGGTATTCATGAATGAAGAAATTGCAGCTCCACTCTTTCTCTAATTGCAGACAGAAAGAAGACACATTTGT
Organism: Phaethon lepturus; assembly: GCF_000687285.1. Classification (NCBI taxonomy): domain Eukaryota; kingdom Metazoa; phylum Chordata; class Aves; order Phaethontiformes; family Phaethontidae; genus Phaethon; species Phaethon lepturus. The sequence goes on from NW_010542255.1 coordinate 10,383, forward strand.
ACAAAAACTCAGTTGATGCTTCATCTAATAATTTGAAATGAAAGTATTTCCTCTATCAGCAGTTTCACTGATCCCAAAATATCCCTAAATTAAGCCCCAAGTTTAACATTTATCCCTTTGTGCCTTCTTAAAAAAGAATTAACTGCTCTAAAAACACTGATTATGTACAGTGTTCTAATCCTTACTTCATATGAAATATCAGATGAAACTCATCAATCAATATTATAAAACAAAGACCTGTTACTAAAAATTCTCTTATAAAACAAAAAGACAGAGCTGCACTCAACATAACTAACACAAAGGAATTAACACCTTCTACTTGACAGCAGTCAAGTGCAAACAGCACTGTGAGCCCAGACAGACTTGGGTCCAACACAGAAGTTATTCAAGAAGAAAAAAAAAAAAAAAAATCACCACACAGATCACTAAATAAACACTCTGCCTATAAAGAAATTGTTTGATGTGAGTTCATAGAGACCCAGACCTGCCCGTGCCTACTTTTAGCCTATTTTAAGTAATTATTTTCTTTCCTTATCTGTATAGTTACTTCAAGACAAAAGTTCTAACACCAGTGAGCATTCAGCTGACTTACTGAACCTTCCTCCAATGCATGGCGTAAATTTTGTAGATCAGCCACTGGACACCAAACCTCAGCAATTAAACATTTATTTGTGACATCAAAACTGCACAGGTTGAGTACATGATAAATGGCTTTCATCTTCTTCACTTGGATAACCCAAGCATAGATGGATTCAGACGCTTTACACAAGACCTGGCGTAAGTAATCCTCAGTTTTATGCAGCACCTTTGTCCAAGAAAAAACAATAAAAATTTCATTGAAAATGTAACAGTGGTTATGTTAACCACAGTAAGAGCACCTAGTATTTCTCCAATGCCAGATCACATTTGTAGGAGGGCACACTAACCACTGCTTAAATTAGAAGGCAATACCAAATCTCAGAAGTTTAACAGATACATGCAACACGAGACTAGGGACATGACATACAGTCACATTCCAATCCAAAACCATACATGTTTGGGAAACATTCATGTATTTAATGCTGCAATTCGTCAAATGATTTCCTACGGTGCAGTGACTACAGCAAAGGGAATACTGTTATTTACTCACAGTATGAAGATCCTGAATACGAACGTTTAGTCCTTCAACAACTGCCTTGCGCTCCTCCATGGTATTTGGATAAGGATACACATGACAGTGATAGCTACAGAAAACCAGAAGTTTTTGTTAAATAACCAAACAAAAACAAAACAAATGACCCAGCGCCATGCTCTAGTCAAATCTGCAACACACCATTTAATAACCATGGAACAGATTCAGCCAAGAGAGTCAGTATTTTGCCTGTACTTAATAAAGACTGCAGATAAAATTACTCATGCACTTATTTGTGTATTGTATAGTGATAAAGCTAGATGCAAGGGGGACAACGACAACACAAATTTAACTTCAAAAACCTTGCTTAAAAATCAACTTAGAAGGAAGGGGAGCAGCGGGAAAGCTAACAAGAAAATGACTCAGGCATTAAGAAATTATATATATTAATTTTACGTCTTACCAGTCACAAATCTTCTTAACTTTCTGGCCAATTTGTTCACCCCAATAGGACACTAAAAAAACAAACCATTTTGTGGTTTCACCCTAAAAAAAAAAAATATATAT
>NW_010542256.1:0-1024 GCF_000687285.1 Phaethon lepturus
TAATAATAATAATAATAATAGAATTTTTTAGACTGGAAAAAGAGGAATTTTTATTTACCCCCAAACCAGAATTGCAGAGGTATGAAATTTTCTAAAATGACTAGGTACTCGTCTAAACCTGTTGAAATAGCAAAAAGGGTTTTCCTGGGATAATGAAAAATTAAACTTCTGTGCGTGAAAAAGAAATTATGTACAAAATGTTGCTAGTGTACAAACCAGTCCAAGACTGGTTTCAGTGAAAGGAAATCAGTCACTGGATGATCTTAGAAGTTAATGCCAGGGGCCCCATTAGCTATAGCAAGTCACTTCCCTGGAGCCATATAACGTGAGAGGAGATCAGAGAGAGATGGGTTCTCAGCTGGCTACCTGAGGAGCCCTCCTGTTAGCAGCACTGAAAAAGGTATCAAAGATAAGTATCTATTACATGTCTCTCACTCTCTTCCAGCCTGTGAGAGAACACCTGTGGAGATACTAGAATAATACTAATATATCATTCCATCTAGAAGTGCAGTGAAAATTCAAACCAGTCATGAATTTTCCACTGAGATGGACGATTTACACAACTACCAGTCTAATTTTAGTAAGGGCTTTAAATACATGTTTGTCTTCTCTTTGGGTGATGAACTGGTTATCTGAAATAGTTAATAATTTTGTGGAAAGGGTATACTTGAATCATAGGAAGAGTGTACAATATTTAAGCATTAAGTCAGTCACTGAATACTATAATGAGTACTTACGTTACATTAACAGTTTGCACTTTAAATACTGCAGAAGAATTGGAATCAATAGATGACTGTGAGCAGTATGAAAGTTGAAGACTTTGTAGAGTACATAAGAACAAATCACTATTTTAGGAAAGTGTAAAAGTGAAATTTTGTGTAAAGGTGCAATGTAAGAATAATAATTCTGAATTACATTCATAGAGGGCACAACTTTTGATTTCTATAATCATTTTTTGCAAAGGGCAGGACTTGTGACTAGTTATAATCAGTCAAGATACACTTTTAATAAATAATAAATAATT
>NW_010542257.1:0-426 GCF_000687285.1 Phaethon lepturus
CATGTCTCCGAGGACAGGCAGCCCGGCCTGTCATTTGCAGCCTGCTCTGGGGGGATGGCAGCAGGAGCGGCCCCCGCAGTAGGAGCTATGGCCACCAGGCCCATGGGGCTGTGGCGATGCTCCCACCCTAGGCGAGGAGCGGCCCCAGCCACGCACGGCTCTCCCACGGAAGCCTGACAGAGCCCACTTCTAATGAGTGCTCAAAACCGGAGGAAAAGAAAGGGCAAAAATGCAAGTATTGCACAGCTCAAGCCTGGGGCGCGTTGTCTGATGGGCTGAGCGAGCCTGCGGCACGCTCTGTGCACCAGGGCGCGGAACGTGCGGACATGAGCCGGCAATGTGAGCCCAGAAGCCAACCGTGTCCTGGGCTGCCCCCAAAGCCGCGTGGCCAGCAGGGCGAGGGAGGGGGTTCTGCCCCTCTGCCCC
>NW_010542257.1:655-2930 GCF_000687285.1 Phaethon lepturus
CAGGCTGGGAGAGCTGGGGGGGCTCAGCCTGGAGCAGAGAAGGCTCTGGGGAGACCTTCCTGCAGCTGCCAGGGCTGAGGGGGGCTGAGGAGAAAGACTAAGATTTTTGACCAAGGCCTGGAGTAACAGGACAAGGGGTGATGGTTTTAAACTGAAAGAGGGCAGGTTTAGATTGAACATAAGGAAGAAACGTTTAACAACGAGTGTGGTGAACCCCTGGCCCAGGTTGCCCAGAGAGGTGGTCGATGCCCCATCGCTGGAAACACCCCAGGCGAGGCTGGACGGGGCTCTTAGGGCTCTGAGCACCCTGATCCAGTTGATGATGTCCCTGCTCATGGCAGGGGGCTGGACTAGATGGCCTTGAAAGGTCCCTTCCAACCTGAACCACTCTGTCCATCTATGGTGCTGTGAAGACAACCTCTCCCTGCCCTGAGGTGCCGGCAGCAGGGCGCAAGCTCTGTGCCTGCCGTGGGCATCCCCACGCCCTATGCTCCCCGGCACCATGAAGGCAGCAGCGCTGCTTGAAGCGTTTTGTCTGCTCGGGAAGGCTCAGCTGGGACTGCCCCTGTCCGGCCAGCAACAGTTCCCGAGAGTACAGAAACATAAATGCTTGCCATTTGAATTCTCAAAATGTTGAACCCCTCCACCACAAAAATCACAAACCCAAAACGTGTGGTGGCTAATGCAGCACACGGACGTTCGCTGAATGTGCAATAAGCAAGCGCTTTAGTTACGCTCCAACTGTCTAGGTCTAGGACTTCCTAAAATGCAGCACAAACAGTATCAAATACCTTAAACTGCGCTTTATTAAATAAATGTTTATGATTTAATATTGTTCAGCCTCTGTAAAGTTGTGGAGCTCTTTTCTGAAAAATGTCTCCAGTTCTTCAGGGAACTGTTAGGGCAGAGAGTCAGTTCTCAGGTTGTTTGCAGAATGCCTGCCCTGACTGCAGGTTCGAAGTGCTGGAGATTAGTCAATTCAGTATCTTCAACATTTACCAAGTATTCCTTAGTGATTGTGCCCTGTTATTACCTTCCTGATATGCTCGAACCGTTGTTTGTTCTGTACATATATTATAGCTGTCTCTAACGTCAGTATCACTACAAAGAAAATGATGAAAGGCACACCATTTCTTTTATCCCTGTTTATTTCCATAAAATCTGCCTTGCTGATAGAACAATCACAGCTGTCTAAAATGAAAATGAAGCAAATTAAAAACTGTTATTGGGGTAATAGCATTTAAAACCCATTAATGTTTTCCTGCCATGGAGTGCAACAGTTGTTCACTTAGCCCTGGGATATACGAAAAGTAGAAAGGTATTTTAAAATGGAGAGGGCTGTTTCTTGATATTCAAACACAATTTATGTTATCGGATTTCTTCCTTAAGAAATAAAGGTTTTATCAGCCCTACACCTGTAGGGTTGCTTTAGTTTGGGAAAATTTTTTTTTTTCTTTTCCAGAAAAACAGAAAATCCTCAAACGCAGTTTTTGTTAGTGGCTTGCTTCAAATAATCCAGTTTGATTGTTTGGAGGAGTTAAACAGATTTTTGTATTCGTTTTATGATAAAACCCTGAAAATGTGTTTTTCTTGGCAAAAATATCTCACCGCTCAAACAGCTAATCCTAATTAAAAAGAAAATTCAAACCCAAATTTTACCAACTTTCTAAGTCAGTATTTTTCACTGTAACTTTAATCACCTAAAGGGCAAACTAATTTGAACTTTCATTAAGTCCATAATACAAGGTATAAAAATGGGAGCGTATAAGGAACAATCTCAAATCACAGCAGCTCAAGGCAGTGCAAAATGAGATTTAATGTGAAAGTATAGCCTTTAACACATGAAATGTATGAAGATGTAGTGTATATACAAAATATGAGAAAGGTTTATTTGTTTGCATAGTGTTTGTGGTAAAAGAGACTTAGGACTACTGGCAACAAGGAACTGAGTAAGAATTCGTGGTTTGGCGTGACTAGCCAAAGCTTACTAACAGCACGGGTGTTACACGCAGCTATAGGTGACTTATTGACCAGGAGGTTTCACTATTGTTTTAAGTTGTTAATCCTCAGTAAGCCCTACGTAAAGCGACCGAAGCAAAACCACCAGAAACCGTCGACAGTAACAGAAGCACGGTGCCGAACGTAGCGCTAGGAGAGACGTGACTTCCTAGGGCAGTTTGTGCAAACGTGGTGGTTTCAGGGAGGAGACCTGCTGATGGCTTCCCCTCGGCTCAGCCGGCTGGTAGAGCGGGCCCTGGGGGAACCCGTGTCGGCG
>NW_010542258.1:0-39963 GCF_000687285.1 Phaethon lepturus
TGCCCTGTGAGCACCCTCAAGATGAACCATTATATCACTAGGGAAACAAATCTTGGAGTGAAGATGTGTTTTACATTCCAACAGATTCAATGGTAACAGTCCTTCTGGTGTTAACATCTATGAATTTTCACAAGAAACAAAGTGACAGGTACATCTTTAAGTTTGCCCATTTTTTCCAGTTTCTTTTACATGGCTTTTCAGACCTAACCGTTTGCATAGCATGCATTTTTTAAGAAAGCACCATCCATTTTGTGGAGCACGGAAGAGAGAAGGTTCCCATTTTTAAACATTTCTTGAAAATTTTCATCACACTTAGTACTCATCTGATCTGAGATATGATGTGAGGAAAATAACTGATGTGGCTTTCAGTGCTACAGTGAAATTCTGTTTTGGCTGATGATCTGAAGCATTTTTGATAGAAATTTATCATACTGGCAGTCCATCTCATCCTGATGGCATATGCTATGTATGGTTCTGGCCATAGTTCCCGTGTTTAGTTCCCAAACCCCTCCAAAGCCAGTGCAAATTAATTTCTATATTTTCTGATGAGCTCTTAATCCTATAGGCTTCCTCCTTGCTGACTCCTCTTGGCTAATGGCATAGGGAAGCAAGAATGCTGGACTCAAAGGCTGGTTCTTCCATTCGTTTATCGTATAAGGAACTACAAGAGATGAGTCATGTGTGGGTTTGGTCCCTTTAATGGCCATGCCACTTGCTCAGGATGCTTTTGATTCACAAATGTCCAGAAAGCATTCATCTTGCTCTCATGGTCATGTGCTATTGTGGTGACAGCACCTGGATCTGTTCAAGGGCTTCTTAAAATATAAAAAACATCATTGTAACACAGCTGAAGTGAAGCATAGAAAAAAAAATCTGTCATCTTATCTCCCTCCAATTCTGTTTTATAGAGAGTTTCAGTCTACAATGTTTATAAGCTAGTACAGTGTTTGACTGAAGGTGTCTAGTCAGAGAAGTTTTGATTTTTATTGCTTGTTTTTAAACCTTAGGAATATCATGCATACAAGTCTTGTTTTTCATGTTTGCTAAAATTCTTTGCTGGAAAGACCCAGAGATGCTAATCAAAGATTCTTAATAGAAAAGATATGTTGCATTGTTAACTAAAGACCTTTTCTTTGAGCTGATGAATGGAGCACTTCAACAAGGTGGAATCTGACAAAATCAAATATAAAATTATCTTTTATGGTCTAAATAGAAATGACTTCTCTTTCCACCCTTTATTCCCACGTATTTTAAGTACTGCCTTTGCTTAGTGGCTCTTTTATGTCAAGCCCAATAGCCAAGGCATGGGGTATGAGGGTCCACTGTCAGCTCTTCTGCTGTGCCCTGCTGGCTGTAGGACAAGTAATTGGCCCATTACCCGTAGCCGGCAAGGCCCCTGAGCAAAGGGGTTACAGGTCCTCACTCTAGCACCGAGTTGTGACAGTAGTAGTCTTACAAGCCACCTTGCGCTGGACTGGCACTCCTGCTGACCCTAAAGCTCTGTGTAAACGGAGGAAAATTTGCCGCTACCCCTGTTTTAAGCATCATGTCAATTTGACTTGTTCCAAGCAGGGTTCAATGACGTGGTACGTAAATTGGCAGTAGCAGCTGGTGACACAGCTATACCAGGTCTCCACCTCAGCAGTGGAGCAGAGATATAACAAGCAGTAATCAAATCTAGCGTTCAGGGCATCGTTCCTCCCCCTGGTTCTCCTACTGTCACATTGTCATCAGAAAAAGACTCAAGGCAAATGGATATAGTGCCAAACATGAGCTAGTGGTACATTTTGTAGGGGATGTAAGGAAACCCCAGCTTAAGGCCACACCCAGAAACATGGAAGCTAAATTATTCTGTCCAGACGGTCAGGAATGAGCCATACTGTGCTATCTGTGAGCTGCAGAATCTCAGTTGTAATTTAAATCTGTGAGATTTAAATCAATAGCAGTCAGTAGAAGGGGGTGGTGTGATATATCAGGTCATCAAAACTGAGACAATCCACTGTGGGAGAGATTACTTCTTCCAAAGTATGCAGGCAGTAGTTCCAAGCCTGTCTTTGTCCTTCCCTTTGTGTGTAAATAATGAAAGCTGTTGTCCATTTCTCATTGTACCCTGTTCATAGCTTGTAAACTGAGTTTATAGGACATCATTTTGTTGGGGCTTGATCCTTTGTCCCCCCGTTCAACAGGGAGTGTTCTGTTGAAGTTTCTTATATAACTCTCAAATTACAGAGCAAGGTGAGCATCCTTCCCTACCAATCTCATAAAGAGAGGTGGGGTGAGCTCCTTCCTACCTCTCTGTGCTGACTGATCTGTCAGCTACTCCTGCTGTTCTGGTGGTCACCTCCCAATCACTCCTGCTGTGCTTCAGGTCTTGTCTTAGAGGAAGATCAATGACATGCTGACAGAAAGTAGCCACAGCAAAGGTGGTGCAAGAGGAGCTACTGCGGGAGGCTCTCTCCCATGACTTTTCTCTCTGCAGAAGTCCACAGGGGCTAAATCCCACCATCTGTAGTCCATTTCCTTGTCTTTGCTCCTCACTACTTGCTTGACTGCTTAGAGCTGCCACCTTGTTGACTAACAGGAGCAATGAATGGATGCAACAAGGTGGAAAGGGTAACAACAAGTCTCATCATTTCCTACAGGAGGGTGGTCTGTGGGATGAAGGAGGACAAAGCAGGTTCCTGTAATTTTTACTGCAACAGGGAGCTTCCTGGTAGGGTCTGAAAAAAGGAAGCCAAGGTACTTCAAAAATCATGATGTTCCCTCATACCATTATGGCAGCCTTGACCATTCTGTCTTACCATGTGAACACATTCAAAACCCTTGTGCATCCTCCAGAAGCCCGAGTGAGCACACACTGTCCCTCTGGGGCTGCCACCTGAAGGGCAGGCCGAAGGACTATGGAGCCCCATGGTCCAAGGAGCTCTGACTGGTATCTGGGGTGTGGACTTCTGTTGCATGGATGTTTTCCATTTCAGCCAAAGTGTGAATGGTTTTAATGGACATTCTCTGGTACCTGCTTTCTGCCATTTTTTCACCTCTCTTTTCTTTGCTGTAAATCTGTGAATCCAAGTGAGACAGATTTCCCTATGACACCCTTAATTTATTTGGTTGGTTGCCAGATACGTGTTTCTTCCTACACATGTAGAGTGATTGCAAGGCCGCTTGCTCTGCTGAAGCTGAAGTGCTGTCCTCAAGAGACACTTAGGTGGAATCAAGCCTTTTCTTTTCCCCCATATTGCAGCATACGCAGCACTTACAGAGCACGTATCGCAGAAAAATATCCTTTTGAGTGTGGGATCAGGAATACATAAATGCTTCCTTCTTTGTCCTTCCTTTTGTCTAACCACCCTTGCAGATGTTTCAGATTCTGTGGTTCACACATAGCCAAATAACACTCTTGTTTTTGCACAGCAGGAAAGAAAGGGATTTTGAAAATGGACACATAACAGTTCCTTAGGTCTGCTGCTTATCAAATATTTCCTGGCGACTCTCTCTAATCACTGATCCCTCTCTCAGATTTTCTCTCTGAAGCAATTGAAGCCTGATGTTTTATACTCCGCTCTCCTTCCAGTTGATAAAGTTCAGAAGACCCTTTAGTGAAATCATTTCACTTGGTGAAACCAGCTATGGTTGGACACCCTGCAAATAACACCCAAACCTACTAATCAAGCATGCAATATAAATGACCCCCCCCCCAGTTCACTCATTATTAAAGACCTTCTCCTCACCTCTACAACAACAAAAATCCATTCAATTTTACATTTTTTTCAGCGGTATTTGTCACTGTGTACTCTCTTTCTTTAGTGAAAAAGTCTCATAGGGAAGACACCATATAAATACATTCCTTATTTTTCAGAGGCATACAGGGACAGATTTCAAAAGCCATTTAGATGTCTAAATAGCATTGTGTATGTAACTAATAATCTCCTGATGCTACCTATGGTGATGAAAGATATTCTGGTTGTCTATGCTTTTAGAATGGTGTTTGAAAGATCTCACTCAGCACATCTTACCTACTAGCTATCTTTATTCTCTGTGGTTCACTTTCTTCAAATACAGCACCTTTGTACTATTGCAGTCTAAAGCTGAGAACTTACACTGATGAACTGAAGCAGTTTGTGCTGGTAAGCTGTCAACTTTGCCTAGGCACTGATCTGATTTTACAGATTGTATTCCTTTCGAAACTTTCCAAATGTTTGGTAACACAACCATTAAATCACCTTAAACATACTATGGTTTAAAGCTTTAAAATTTAGGAGACATGGCTCAGGGTTTCTCTGGTTTTGTCCTCATCTTGCTTCCAGCCTGATAGCAAAGATTATATTGATTTTCTCCTTGAGGCATGCCTGAGAAGCACTGTGAGTTCTTACAATGCCAGACAAGCTTGAAATCAGTGGCAGATGTGTGTGTTAGTTTTCTGCCCTTATCGAGCAACTCCAATGTCATTCTTCATCCTCTCAAAGCACTTGACTGGCATTGCCTACACTTCTGGTATGTGTTTTGATTCTGTGTTATATCATGCCAAGATACTGCAATGTTCAGGTTTTATTCAGTCATGACCACATAACGTTCAGTATTGTCATCTGGAATTATAGTGCAATTTTTTATGTAAATGGTCCCACTGCAGAATTATTTATTGTCACATTTGGTACGTTTATGGCACGTTTATGGCACGTTTATTTAGAATAAAATAAACAAAACAAAACACAAGGAGGATAATCTGTTTACATATTTAACATTGTGTAATATTCCCATAAAACCTACATTGGATGACATATGGCATAATGTGTTTTTTTTTAAAGGCAGCTCTCTGTAAAATTGCCTGGGCAAAAGCAAAAAATTTCTTTTGGCTAAGAAGGGTTGTTTTTTCACACCTTTAAAATGTGTGGAATTTTGTGTATATTTTGTGAGTGCTTTGGTAAAGGTGTACATGTAACTCATTCTTATAACCAAAGGGCACCACCTTGCCCTCAGTTGTGGTGGTGGTGTGGGTGGTTGGACAGTGTGTTTCCATCCAGCCAAACTGCCAGGCTGAATCCCTCTCGCTTCTTGCTGATGTGTGCAATGGGCTTTTTTCTTCTGCTCTTATGTCTTGATTGTGTGCTTGAGGAGGACAGGTCTATATGTGCTTCCAGGGAAAAAAGACCATCCACTCTTACAATTATGAACAAAGTTTTATCTGTCTGTCACCTGTGACTTTCTTCCCCAGGATGAGATTTCTCCTGAGAACAGTTTAATCTGGGCCACTTCTTGTTTAGATATCACACCTCTCGGACACAGGTTGAGGCAACTTTTTGCTTTTTCTCTTCCCTTTTTTTCCTGTTACTCTTTTCACTGTTCCTATCTTTGCTTATGCTGAAGCTCTAAGCACCAGATATTCTCACTAGTGCCTTTCCAGGGCATTTGTCTGCCCTGGAATAGTGTAATGAGTAATTTCTGCAATTTTAAAAGAATTCTAGCAATTTTAACAGCATCCCTGTTTGGCTGTGTGATGGACTAGGTCTTCCTTTTCATGGATAATTGCCACAACCTTTCTGAAAGGACACCAAAGTCTTACACTTTTTGAGTATGCCATGCCTGCTGAAATGCCTCTTTGCTTGGTGTCTGGTAGTTACTGCGGTAATGTCTGACAGTCCATCTAGCTGCCAGAAGTCTGTGTAGCGATTAACAGTAGCAATGTAGTTCATATGGATTCCTGTGAAAAAAAGTCCGTTTCTGCTTTGGTCCAACGCTCAGGACCTCAGCACCTGTAGTTGTACTGATCCACTGTATGGCATCTGTGACCAACAAAAAAAATTCTGTTCCTGAACGATGTGCTCCCAGCCATACTGTCCTTTCCATAGCATGCTTCCTGAAAAGAGAGTTTCCTAAAGCTGTGTCTGCGTGGCGCGGGGCACCGAGCTGGTGCTGCAGCCCGGGGCTTTCTCTGGTGTAACGGAGCACGTTTCCCCGCACAGCGGGTGGGTCTGCGTGGGGCACCGTGCTGATGCCGAACGGCTGCCTCACGATCCCTCCGTGGCACCGCCTGCTCTGTGCGTACCCTGAATTGTTGTGTTTTCATGTTATAGTGACCTCTCCTGGGGATGCACTACCACCCCGCCCTTGCCACTTCACTTCTGGGGAGACTTTCCAGCAGCACTGAAGACTGATTTTTCAGCCGGTAGAGTTATGCTTCAACACGTGGAAATACTGAATTACGTATAACTCCGGTTTTATTTAATCTCAGTAGATCCTAATTTTAGTAACTTAATAATAACGCCGTCTCACTTTGTTTAGTTGCCGCAAACCCTGACTTCTTGGGTAGGTAAATACCGTAATACTCTCGTTTACTTACTCCTAAATGCAGGGTAATTGTCATTATTTGACATTTAGCAGCTACAAAGGTTATAGTTAAACCAATTGCCTCCTTAACGGTGTTTAGGGCACTTAATCTGCACCGGAGAATTTGGGGATTTTCTCAAGTTCGTCTAACACCTCTGGCTGTGTGTAAACGCCCTTTACACGTGAAGTCTGCTGCATCAGCCCCGTGTTCTCTCGGCCCCTTGCAAACTCCCTGCAGACGTCACAGTAACCTCCTGCTTCGTGAAACCGACCGGGAGCCGCGGTGAACCCCGTCCCCCGCGCACAGGCTCCCGACTGCTGCTTCCTGTGCTTGAATGGCCCATCCCCTCCCTCGCCCCCCCCCTCTGGTCTGCTGCCTGGCACAGGTAACAAATGCTTCGTCACTGACCCGTGCGGGCGTGAAGGCCCCTGGGTTCAATTAAGCGGCGCAAGAGGCAGTAAATAAACCGCATGGGCCAGGGCATTAAATCACTCCGTGCAGAGGAGAATCAGATGCCGAGGAGGTTTGGTTTGGAGGTGGGCCGCGTGCGCTTGCACCCAGGCTGCAATTTAATACCCCTGCTGCAAGTTAATGACAATTGCAATCAGGCAGGGTGATGTCCCCTTTCTTCCTTCCACTCCTGCTTTTTTTACGTTCCCAGCGCTCCCCCCAATAAATTAAAGCCTTTCTCCCCACCCCCACCCCCCCTCCTTTTCCTATTTTGTTTTACTGCCTTCATGCTGTTCTCCTTTATTCCCAGCGTTTTATTTCAAGGACTGGGTTTGAAGTGCTCTCAGCCCATCTGCTGGTTTGGTTTAGAACGAGGACTGGAATGAGACAAGGGGTTTTGGAAGTCATGAACTATTTATAGCGTATTTGTTCTTTCACATTGGCACTAAACTTTGTTTATAGAATCACCTGCAGTAGAACCTGAGCCAGGGGACCACAGCTCACTTGATCTAAAATTGGCTTTATTTCTTGGGTTTCTTAACAGAGACCACATGTGTGCGTCTGCTGCGGGCCAATGCGTGTTTGATGCTTGCACATATGCGGAAAAGCACAAACACGAACTGCCCATGAGTGTGTGTGAGTGTGTAAAGTGCTCAGAGTGTGCCCTTTTGAAATACTTTTACAGATCATACACGTATGTGGAATAAGAAGGGAGTTGTGTGTGTACATTGCCACTGTCTAGAAAATAAAGGTTCCCAAGAGAAATCTTGAATGAAAATTTTTCATTACAATTTCTCCGCTCGGTTTTCGTTTTCTCCAAACAATATTTTTGTCTCGGGTTGAGCCGTTGAAACACAATGCTCATTTTTGTTTTCCTTCTGCGTTAAATATTTTTTCTTTTTTTTTTCAAAACAAAACAATTTAAATTGAAACCGAAGGAAATCTGTCATTTTAAATTGCTATTTTGACATAAAAGCATTTCATTTATTTTTCTAACCAAAAATTGACATTTTAATTTGAAGCAAAACAAAATTTTTCATTTACTTTCAAAGTATCAATTACAAATGAAAATATTTCCCTTACTTCTCCTCAGAAAGTCAGACTATTTCATGCGTCCAAAATTGCAGGTATGTGGGTTTGCAATGTTTGTGTGTGCATAATTGTGGTGGTGTGACTGTGTTGTGCAGGATGCGTGTTGAGTATTTGCAGGTGTTACACATATATATGTTTTGCAGAATGTACCCTCATGCATATAGTTTGTACATCCACGTTTGCACAGTGGTGGTGAGGTATGCACACATATGTTGACTTCATGCCAGTAATATCTACATGTATTTATGTTTTTAGGTTTTCCTTGTGAATGTGTTTTTAATGTGTATGGGCTTGTTGCAGTGTTGCCAACAGTGTTAAAAATAACGCAACAAGACTAAGTCATAAGATTGGGGGAAATGATAGATTTTGGTTTCTTTTGTCCACTTTCTCTTTTTTTTCTTAGCTTGTCAGATTCATGTTTTCAATCTGATCTTTACAACTTTGATGACAGAGGAGCAACATTTTAATTGTAAAAGTAGATTTCTGATTCTGCAGTTATCATTTGGCTGTAAGAGCTGAGGTTTAAGAAAAGGTGTGAAGAAAATAGCAGGACCTGCATTAAATTCCGGGAGCTGGTAAAAAGGGTTTCTGCTTCTGTTCGCAGGGTAGATAACTGGGTATGTGCTTCTATTAGCTGTACTATATACTCATACTTTGTGCTTGCACGCATCTGTAGGGTAACTAAATGTTTATGTGCTTTTACCACATTTCGGTGTGCATAATGTGTATTTTTAGACATAATTAAAATTTAGCTTCTAGTCTAAATTAGCCACTTCAGCACTTCATAGTAAGTAGAGAGAAACTTTTCACAGCAAGCAGCTCATCCTGTCCTAGGATTCATCTCCTCTGATGGTGGAGGCACTTTGGACAAGACATCTGTTTGGACTAGCCATCTAGTTTTTACGTATGCTGACTGCCTGTGTTCAGGACATGTGTGTTTGCTTGCGATTTATGTATATGTTGAAGTCCAAATAGCAGTTCTGTTGGTACGTGCAATATGCATGTAGACACCTGTGAAATGCCTGTGTACATACATTTGCATGAAAAGGTGTTGGCAGGAGTTTTTGCAGAGCGTCCTGCGAGTATGAAATACTCCAGGCTTCATTCAACTCAGATCAGACAATTCTGCTGTGCTCCACTTACTTACCTACCTGAATTGTTTCAGAGCAGCTCGGTGCAGCATTAAGCCAAATGCTGGTGTTATGACTTAGCCTGTTAGCCTTTTCCCAGAGCTAAGCTTGTCCCCCGTTGCTTGCAGTGCCGTACGGATTTCTCGTTGCCCGGCTTCTGCCTGGCTCTGGAAGGCATGAGCCGGCCGGGGAGAGGGAGCATCGTCTCATCAGGGAGCACGGTCCTTCGCAGAGCACCTACGGTGTTCGTTAGGGTACCACCCTGCAGTCCCTGCGAGCGAATTTGCCACGATGAGGCAATGTAGATTCACAACAGCATTGATCCACGTGGAAGTGTTTTAATTTGGAGAATGTTGCTGTGATATGTCTGCACTGAAGAATATGAAAGTGCAACGTTCTGCTGTTTTTTTGTAAAAATGTCGCTTACCTTTCTGTGAGAAATGTTAGTATTTCAGCTATTAAGCTGGGATAAAATAAGAAGCTGAGATGTCAGAATTTTCCATAGGATAATTATTCTGACTTTTGCTTAGTTTTGCATTTACAGATACTCTCTGTATTTGGGTAGGTGTATGAATATGCTGTATTGAATGGGAGAGCTTGCGGTAAACACAGAGAATACTTTCTGTGAACTGAATTAAAGGTATGAAACTGGAAGGTCTCTAGTTACATACCCAGACACTTTCTAGTTTGTAAATATTCATGTTAGCATTTTGGGGATCAGATCCTAAGCAAGCGGGGACTGGTGTAGCTCCACGGACATTCAGTTGACTCTGTTGACTCCTGCCAGGATGGTTTGTGGCCTGGAAAACATGCTTACTATGAGAGATTAGAGGGGATCTATTTGTTTCACTTGTAAAAGAGCTCAAGAAACGATTCAATCATGTTCTATAATTACTTTTGCGAGGAGAAGATACCTGATATTCCAGGGCTCTTCGGTCTAGCAGACAAAGGTAGAAGAAGGTCTGACAGCTGAACAATTCAAACCTAATTTAAGTTTTTTAATAGTGGGTGCACTTAAGCTTTGGGACAGATAAGCAGTAGATCAGGTAAATCCTGCCTCACTCTGAACCTCAGACTGCGTGGTTCCCTGAAAGACGTGCCGTGAACTGACTTCGAGCTGAGTCAGAAACCGCGTTACCGGGGGCAGATTTGCAGCACGTGCCGGGCCAGTGAGCGCTGCAAGGGTCGGGCCACGATTATCAGATATAAAAGCCCAGTAAGAGCCAAACGAACGCGAGTCTCAACGATCGGTTAACAACTACCAGACCAAAATTATCTGTTCGCATCAAATGAAGAACAGTTTATCTCTTCGCACCGGGCGAAGAACCGCCCGCCCTCCTCCGCGCGTGCGCGCACACGTAGGGCGCGTGTACCCGCGTTACGTATTTTGGGCTGTGACGTGCGTTTGCCGCCTGGGGCACAGCTCGCGGGGTGCTCCCGTACGCAGCGTGTCGTGAGCCCGCGCCGGTGGCGGGGAGCGGAGCGGAGGTTTATACAGGGCCTCCAGGAATTCCCCAGCGGGGCCCCTGCGGTGAACTTCGGCTCCCCGGCTCGCTGCCAAGCATTAACTACAATACTCGCGCTTGTTTGTGACAACAGCGCGCAGGTTGTATTTCACCGGCTGCTATTTTGGTTCGGGAGTTATGGCAGAAATGTCTCTGGGTGCTCGGCTGGTATAAGCGGAGCAGGAGATTTACTCTCATTGTGTAATGTCACCTTTCAGTCAGTGCTTGGGACAAAAATTATGGGGTGTCATTTGCTCTTTTTATTAAATTTCAAGGGTACGCACCTCCTATGCGGGAGGAGCGTCCGGGGAGTAACTCTGGCCTGATTCTGCCAAGCGGGGTAGCCTCAGCTGCTGGGCACCTTTTAAACTGTGAATTGATCCATTTTTTTCTTTTCTTTTTGTCAGTAAGTTGGGACCAGCAGCAGCAGCAGCAGCAGCAGCCGTTGTATCTTCCGAACTGCTGCCTGTGATGATAGAGGAGTTTGGCCCTGGAAGCGCAGAGAGATACTGGACTCAGCACGACACAGATGTTGCAATGCAGCCAAATTAAGCTTTAGTGGGAATGTGCAAGTTGGGTCTTAGTCAGAGTATCTCATGCCTGCCTGCCTCGCTGAAAAGCAAGAGCGAAATATTAGCAGCTGACCTGGTGGGATATACACTTGCCCAAAATATTCTGTTACTGGCTGCAGATGAACCAGCATCTGATCTGCTCTGTGACTTTCCCGAGGATCTCACAGCCACGGGGTGGGGAGGCAAAGGAGTCCTCCAAAAGAAATATTGATTTCTGCAATCTTCATATCACAATTCTTCATGAATCACAATGCAGGAGATGATAGATAAACTTGAGATGTCACAGTGGCAGGTCACGCTTATTTATTAGACCTGGCTCAGTGTACCACAGGAAACAAACCTGAGCTTTATACATTATGAGAAATATTCCTGGGAGCTTCTGGGATAAAATAGAAACAGGTTTCTAAATTAATTAGTAAGATGGAGATTGAGTGGTTATGACATAAATTGCTATTCTACACAGCTAGTAAGATCAGCTGGCTCACATTATTCCTTAAACCAACACACCAATAAGACTTAACGAGGAAGCATCTAGAGACCCTTGGTTATAGGTAGCAAAAGCTGTCTCTGGGTGAAGGTCCTGCACAACACTTCCAGCCTAATAGAGGGAAAAAGGAAAAACAGGAAGAAGGTAATGGAAAAGAATGGAATCTGGATACAGGGAAAACAGCATCAAGAAAATGAAAAAAAATTCTCAAGAACAGTTTCATGTTGCAGAATGGTAAATGTGAAAAGTAGTAAACGTGTCAAAGAGGTAAGGGATGAAGGAATGAATATTCTTTAGTTTATTTATTTTATCAGCCTCTTTATAATCTTGAGATTGTAATCAATGCATTCTCGATCTTAACATGATGGGGTAACCCAAAATTAAGAAGTCAAAGTGGACAAATATGTCTTGCAGTCTTTCTTAAAAATAATTTTATTTTTTCTCTAGCTGAAGGTAAAGAGGAGGGAATATCAGATCCTGACATTTCCCCCTGGTAAAGGCGTCTAGTCCTGGGGATGTCAGTCAGAATCTCCTGATAGGATATAACTAAATTGCAACAGGAGGGCAGAGGGGATCTAAAAATTGCCTGAAAAGCAATTCTTCCTTGTGATCAACAAGAGGGACGGACTGTAGACAAATATAGTTTCTGGAGGGTGAAAGTTAAAACTAGATCTGATTGCCAAATACAAAACTCTGCAAGAGACCGTGTAAATTAAAAAATACGAATGAGACTGTGCTAGCAGATATGTATTCTTTTTTTTTTCTTTTAATATGACCTGTCTGTTGTGTGGCTTTGCCATTCAGCATATCTGAAATTAAAACTGAAGGAGAATTGATTCTTATATATTCCTAACATTATTATGGACATTCCTCTTTTTAAAATTCCTCCCTGTTTAAAGAAGTTCATGTGTGGGGAGCAGGGGGAGGTAGATATGTTTTCTGCTTGTACAATAAAAAAGTGTATCTGCTATAGGCATCAGAAAGGACAATTTCCACTCACACTGGAGAAAAACAGTGTAGCTTTGAACGTACCCCTTTTTTTTCCACTGTGTGAATGTATGCATGGGTTAAAGCTGTTAGAAAAACATCAGAACTATTTCACACAAAAGCCCCAAATACAAAATTGTTTTTCCTTCATGTGAATAAAGGTAGAACATTTTTCTTTTTTTTTATGTATTTACACCTTCTTCTGTTTTTCCCCAAACACAATTTTATTTTTACTGGTTTTGTTTTGATCACTGAAAGCAAATATCATTGAGAATGTCAATGCTTTTATTTCACTTTTTAGTTTTAATTTTTTTCATACAGATTTTTAAGACTGTGTCAACTTTGAAAAACTAGTTTAAGAAGGAAAAAATTGAAACTGAAACTGCTAACATGCAACTTCATCAGCTTTGAAAAAGAACAGCTGAGTTTTAGTTTTTTGCTGTAACTTTTCCAATGCTGTGAACAATTTGAAAATAGATAAATAGTGAAAAATTGAACAAAATAAACATCAAGAAAAAAGAAAAATTGAACAAAGTAAATATCAACGAAACTCTAAATATAATCCAGTCTATTCTAATTCACATTCCAGGATTTTGAAACATTTTGCTTGACAGAGAGCAGGAAAAGAAAAAATTAAATTACATTTTTAGAGCAAGTTCTGCTTCTAAGAAAGAGTTCTTTCTGTGCAATACAAATTTCCAATAGAAATTTTTGATTGGCAAGAATTTAGTGTCGTGTTTATAATAGCTAAGACAAATCAAAGGAGGATATTTTATTCAAAAATTTGTGTTTTAAAACCAGTCCCCACCTGGACTCTGGAAAGGGAGTGGAAAATATGAAAATTTGGTTCTACTAGTCTGGTACAGGTTTTTTTCATGGGATCATAAGACACCTCTGACCACGCAGCGATCAGCGATATGATGTGGTCTGACGTGACAGTACCCTCTCATAGTTTTCGGTCCTGGGGAGCCCGCTCGGCTGTTTTTCTTCTTTCTCCGTTTTCTTCTTTCTCATTCTCCTGCCAAGTTTTACCTTTCGGTCTTCCTTCTTGTGAGGTGGGCATAAAAAGCCTAGTGTACAAAAACTCACGTAATGATACTCTGAGGGCGAATTACGTCCTTGCTCCTCTAGGCAGCTCAGAGTTGCCTGGAATATAGGAAAACCGTGCAGATTTAGGCTCTAACAGTAATTTTTATCGCTGCTATTTAGGAAATGGTTCTGGAGTCTCGTCTTGGCAGCCCTCTTTTACATCCATCAGCAATGCAGCATAACCCGACCATCAGCACTAAGTACGAATTCTCACACCCTGCTGGGAACTCAGGACAAGCCTCCCACAAATAGCTTTCCATTTCCATCCTGAATTCGGCATTAGCCAATTTAGAGGCAATATATGGCTCTAGGAATAGGCTGTCATGTACAGTATGCACAAGACAGCTCCCCCCTAATCTCATCTAATCGGCAACAGGAGTCGCTGTCATTAGGCACAGAGTGTGAGAGGCATTAGAGTCATTAGCGTTTGTGCAGGCTATCAGAGGGAGGTCAAGCGTTTGGGGAGATTCAGACACGTTCCCTAGGAAGACGTGGCACTCCTGAATTGCTGCTTCCACTAAGTGAATTCCTCAGGAGGACTGCATATTTGCAGTAGTACTATGCTCATGGAGAAGAATGAGAAAATAAAGATTTTTAGCTGAGACTGATAATGGCTTTGAGACGTGTGGAAAATGGAATCTCTTTTGTATTTTTTTATGTAGGAATTTAATAAGTGAGGATCCACTCCTGTGCCGCTGAAATACAGATGCTCCTTGTGAAATAATATTCTGGAAAACGTTAATTTCAGGTAGATCAAAACATTTCATTTTGACACCCTCCTTTAAAAATATTATATATATGTACACACACACTACAAAGAAAACATTACAGAAAGCAATTTCAAGGTCACAGCCCAAGGCTTCATTCAGAGAAACCCTGGCCTTTTGACAGCGTTAGACCCTCTCCAGCTTTACCTCTGAAGCAAAACCCCTGTGAAATCGTCACAGACTTGTGAAACAATTCCACCTCAACGAAATCAATTCCCCGACGGCAAATAGTTCTGCTAGATGTCTTCAACAAGCGACAGTGCAATTTGACCGTACTTCTGGTACCCAGACCTGTATAAAATGCTGACTTGGCTTTTGAGAGAGGCCCCGGGACTGCAGAGAGCCATTTCCAGCGGAGAGTTCGGTTTCTATGTACTTAGTCAGAGAGGTTTTGTTTTCCTTCAGCTGGCAGACCTCCTGCCTGCAGGTCGAGGCGGGGACACTGAATTGTCCCGTGTGGTAGCACCAAGGACGTGCTCCCCCAGGTCTGACCAGGGGCTGGGAGGTGTATCGGCCAGCCCTGCTCCAGCTTTGGGCCATGGCTCATCTCCCCATCTCCGAGGCACCGACAGCAGCACTGGCTGTTTTCGGCTGTGCCTCCTGCTTCCCCCAGCACCCCGCACAGCCTGCCTCCCGGCTCACCCCAGCCTCCCCATCCTTGCCCCACAAGGCTTCTCTTCGCCAGTCCCACAGAAAACTCCTTGTCGCTTCGGGTTTATTTAAGTGGAGACTGTCTCACCACAAACACCTCATTTGTGCCTTTTCTTTCCCCAGATAATTTGGGATTCATGCAGGGTTGTGGTTCGGGGAAAATCCGAGTCCAAGCGGAGCGCTCGGTCAGACCATGGCTCAGACGGGTGGTCTTCACTCAGCAGCAGCATTTCATCCTCCAGGCCACAGCGCCTTCGCAGAGGCAGAGAAAAATGTGGTTTTCTGTGATCACAGCATTCCTCCGCCATGCATTTGTTTGCACCGGGCTCTTTCGTATGGCAGGCTGTGAACAGAAATGGCCGGGCGGTTCAGTTTGCCACCGGTAAAAGTTTGCAGCTGCTCAGTCTTCCCCCGCATCCTACTGCCGTAAGTTCCTTTAGGGCTCCGTGCAGGGCGGACGATACAGCAACAGACGAAAAGCTGCTGCAGGTACCAAGATGTTACTGAAGAGGTGTAAGCTGTAAAACTTTCCCTGCTGATGCAGTTCCCTGGAGAACAAGCAGGAAATAGTGCTTAGAACAGATAATGTGAGTTGGAGCTACCATGGGAAACAGCTCTGGTCTTGTCAGTGTTGCAAAATTAGTCTGCAGATGGTAACAACAACAGCAACTGCTGTTGCGAGAGGTGACATTTTGGGCCAATGCTGTTGTACTGTGACCGTAGGATGTCATAGTGCCTTATCACAGGGAGAAGCAATGCTATGTGGTAAGAAAACATAGTGAGTCCACAGCTAGTAACCTCTGAGACGGGTGAGGAATTGGGGGGCTGGCTTTATTTCTTGCCAACCCTCCCAATACCATTTCCCTAACATGGAAGTAACAGAGACAAAGTACCACCGAGCTCCTGGTCCCTGATCAGTTTGCCTCCAGAAATCCCTCCCATGAAATCCCCAAGCATGGCAGGCAATGATGACTTTGCCATATCAGGTTCTCTTTTCCCTCACAGGGAGAAGCAATGCTATGTGGTAAGAAAACATAGTGAATCCACAGCTAGTACCTTTGCAGTGCAAGACCTCTGAGACGGGTGAGGAATGGGGGGCTGGCTTTATTTCTTGCCAACCCTCCCAGTACCATTTCCCTAACATGGAAGTAACAGAGACAAAGTACCACCGAGCTCCTGGTCCCTGATCAGTTTGCCTCCAGAAATCCCTCCCATGAAATCCCCAAGCATGGCAGGCAATGATGACTTTGCCATATCAGGTTCTCTTTTCCCTCCATTCTTTGCCTCATTTAAAAAAAAAAAAAAAATTAAAAAAATCACATGGCCAGCACATCTGGGTGGTTTAGCTAGGACATCAGCCATAGGTGATGAGAGTGGTCAGTGCCATACTAAAGATAAAATAAATGGATGTTTTCCCTGGTGCTGGCTAAAAAAACATTTTCCTGTCACTCCTCATTAAAATCTCATATTAAAGATGCTTAAAGAGACATATTAACAGTCGGGCAAGTAAGGCACAAGTCCTGTTCATTGGAAAGGAAGCTATCTAATTATCAGAGCGCCCACGAGGGATGGTGGTCACACTGAGAGGTATGACAGGTGCATATGGCTCTGCTGCAGATGTCCTTCAATTGAGCCCATGTCCCAGTTCGGGGCACGGCTTCCACACTCGTTTTACAAGCAGGCAGCGAGCCAGCCTTCGTCCCTGCAGCACAGGTCCTGCCTTGCCCTCTTCCTCGTACCCAGACAACTGTTCCCTCTGGTGTCTTTGCCTGGCTGTTCGTGTGGGGTGCACAGACACATGGGGTAGCACACGGAGGGGCGCAGGGTGGAGGAAGGGTTTAGCAGCTGGCAATGGGGCTGCTGGTTTTGCCGCAGTGGCAGCTTATACCCACCTGAAGCATCAACAGCAGGTTGATGGTGCTATTGCAGGTTGCGGCTAAGCCTAGGACACAGCAGCCGGGGAAGGTGTTTGTGGGGCCTGCGTCCCTTTCCGTGCCATAAACGTCTTCCCACTCCTGTGCTCCTGCTGTTTCTTTTACGTCTCGCTGGTGCTGGTCTGATCCCACAGTGCTGCGGAGAGTCTAAACAACACAACACCGACCTTACAGCTGTGCTAGCTGTGGGAATCAGCTGCCGGTGGGACCAGGCAAGCACCAGGGTGGGAGTAGGTAACAAGGGGTTGGTACTGGTGCAGCCGGGAAAGGGAACTAGGACCCGAGAGATGAAGGCATGCTCGCGTTCGTATGCATCGGTGTGCATCGGTAGCAGCTAGGCAGATTGACTTGGCCATAAAATGATCTGATCTCCTGTGTTTTGCATGGGAAGTCTTGGTTTTGAGTAAGCACTTTCTCCATTCACTGATATCCACAACTTCCAGTGTTGCCTGTCTCCAACTCTCTTGGCTCCAGGAGAAATGGAGGCGGTATTCCCTTTCACTGCTGTGACTCCGCAGAGAGAAAAACAGCTGCTGAGGATGCCATGGGTGAAGTTACTATGCTGTGAAGCAGAGGAACGGAGATGATGGCTTGACATCCTGTTCAGGACCATCTTCTATAATTTTGTTGGTTGTGCAGGGTAAAATGATGAGCTGAGAATAGAAGACCTTGAATCTATCCTGGTATTTGTTCTCTGTGACCTCGCAAATAGTTTTCATTTGTGGGAAGTGACTTATTGACACCAGAGCATTGTTTAGGCTAAAGTTTCTGGCAGAAAGAATTTAAACAAATATTCTACTTCAATTATTGTTTTAAACAGCCAAGAATGGTATAGTCTAAACCTGAAAAAGAATTAAAAGTAGCTGAAGTAACACATAAGTGGAAAAAAACATTTCTCCTTTTAAAAAAAAAAAGTTTCTTTATGTATTTTATCCTTAAAAGACACACACGGGAGTACACATCGTTGCACTGTACAGCGTACCTTCCCTGTGTGCCACCAGGCACTTGAATGGGTGGAAAAGACGGTACAGTCACATGCTGTTAAGAGATCAGCCGGAGGCTGCAGTGCTGAACAGAGTCTCGCTGTCATGCAGGATGAACAAAGTCTGTTTAACTCTCGATTCCTAGTTGCTTGCCATGGTTATAGTGTGCAGGTGGAGAGGCTGGAGGAGGGAGAATCAGGGGAGCAGGAGTGGGACTTTGTGCTGACCCGGGCCCGTACTGCAACCAGAAGAATAGCCTCAAACCCAGCAATTCCCACTAGCTGCCCTGCTGATCTAAGCTGTCCGTTTATGATGGATGTCAAGGTAGATGTGGAACTGGAGGTGAGACCTTCCTCTGAAGCTGGATCAGGGGTTAAGGAAATGGGCAACTCCTTGCTTACGGCTAGGATTTCTGAGAAGATGTTTGAATGTGCAGTTGGCACTGATTTGATTATTTCAGCACAGTTAAATTGGTAAAGCACTCCCTGACTGTGGATACGGTTATTCCAGTACGACTATGTCATCCTGGTACGGCTTGTTCTTGTACAACACATACAGGCGATCAGTGATGTAACACATTGATGTAACTATCTGCTCTATAGGGACCATAACTTGGCTGTTATAAAATCTGTTTGTTCAAGAAGGAGAGAAGAGTGGCAGGAGGCAGGACGTTGTACTGGATCTTATTATTACAGCTGAAGAAATCAGCCAGATCACATGCACAGGGACAGTTAAATGAGAGCACAGAGATGGGGAAAAGACAAGGTAACCAAGAAATAACTGTATTGTAGATTACTGAATCATATTCCTCCTGTAGGTTCTGCTGGTGCTTGGCAGCTGGCAAATGATAAAAAGCGTTTATGCTGCTGATATAAATCAAAGCAGAAAAGAGCCCCAGGACTCCACCAGAATATGCAGTATGTTCCTATGGGAATCTGTCCCAGCATTGCTTTCATTTGAATCCTCCTTTGTTTATTTTGCAAAACAGAAAAATTATTCTGAGGGACTTTTGGCTCCTCCAACTCCTGCTTTGGATATTCCAGCTTCCAACGAAAATCAGACACCCTCTGGCTCCAGACTAGTAACTCCCCACTGTTTTCCCTAACCACTAAGAGGTCTAGCACATACAATTTTGAACTGAGTATCTAAACACAAAGAAATTTAAAATACTGTGACAGACTACAAGTTGTGTTTTTTTAATCACAGTCATAATTTTTGTATCCCGTTACTCATTAGAGGCGTGGAAACTTCCATTTAAGCTTGAAGAAGAGTTAAAAATTATTAAATGTAATGGGTCTCCACATAACGTGTAAGACATTTGAACTCAACTGGCAAGAAAAAGCAAGATGAAGTAGTTTTTAGACTGGTAACTATTGTCATTATAGGCCAAACACCAAGTGAGGCACTGAATTACCAACAAGAATAAAATTGTGGGTCAGCAAAACAGCTTTTCTACTGACCTCCAAAGTCATATGGGTTAAAATGAGACCAATAGAGAAAACCTTCGCAGAGGACTTCTGATTTGATTGGTGAGAAAAGAACAGGATTAGGGACTTAGAAAGAAAACTGTGGTCTCCTCCTAGATTTCTCAAGTAAACATCTGCCAGCAACCAGAAGAGACATGACCCTGACTTTCTGATGCACCTGTACCTCTGACGCATCCCTGTCTGTCTAGGTTAGGGTGTGCAGCTGCTTAGTACTGCTTGCCAGGACTGAAATTTAAAAGAGGACAGATATCTCAGAGGGAGAGACTGTAAACAACACAAAATGGTAAGGAGAAATTATAGCCAAGCAGCCTCCTTTTCACCATCTTTCAGGGTATTTTTGGGCCAGTCTCCTCCCACCCAAGGGAAGAGGAGCTTTCAGAGATGAGGAAGTGTGCTAGCCATTTCAGTCTGGTAGTGGTGGTGGCCAGCCATTCTTCTGTGCTATTTTTAACACCCTAGGACAAAGCTATCCCGCAGATGACTGGATTCAGAGGTAACTTTTCTTTCCTCTGGCCAGAGCCCAGTCAGACTCTAGTTCCCTTACGAGCTTGATCCTTTCTGACACCTCTTTCAATGTAAAATCCCTCAAACTGCTAGTCAGGCACAGGCACAAATCCATCAACTGTCTCCACGCAGACTGCTCCATGTAGGCAATTCACGTCACTGCTAGAGAAGAATCCCTTTCTCTTCCAAGTTAAGATCTCACTTGTGTTAGCTGCACTTATGTTTGGCTAATTAACAGTTTAAATTCATGTTGACTGAAGCTCACTTTCTCAGTTCTTGGGGACAACATCACTGGCCTGCTGGTCACTCAGAGTCGATGTGGGCAGAGCCTGTGACTTACGAATCCCATCCCAACCATATACACACTTTGCACAGTGTGATGGGGATTTGAGCTTCCATGTACACAAACTCAACCAATTCCTGTCAGTTTGCATTTTCTGTTCATAGCCTGCCACTGTGATCATGTCACCTTTTGTTTGCAACCTTCCTCTGCTTCTCCTGCATTAAATGCAAGGAGCTAGTCTTTCCTTTCTAGATGTCTAGAGTCAATTCTTACACTACCTGTCATCCCTCATTCACTTGGAATATACTGGATCTTTGGCCATCCTATGATGCCATACCGTAGTGCCCGCATGTTACATTTTCAGATCTAATGACCATGTTTTCTTCTTTTCTGCCCCTCATTCCTGGAGGAGTTCCCGGTAATCATAGACAAAAGCTGCTCCACCAGCCTCTTTCAGGCTTGGCTGGCTGGAAAAATTGTGACGGAAGTGTTTTCGTGGTTGCTGGCATGTGCCGGTTTGCTGCGACTGGAAGGTTGTGCAAGTGCTGCATGGGGCCAGCCTGCCAGGAGAGTGTCCCGGGTGGGGGCTCCGTGTCCCTTCTCACCCAGCATTGCAACAATTCTGGTTTTTGTTCTGGCTGGACTGCCACCAAGTGCTGAGATGCGAATTCCTCTGCAAATGAAATGCCTCTCTTGGCTCAGCTCTGTTTCTAATTGTTTTCCTTCCAGTGATGCCTACGGTGACAATGGTTAGGTTGCAGCTCATCGCACTGACCAGCGTTGTCTCTCTGTGTCTGTGTGCTCGTTCATCCATCTGTAGCTGCCCATTGTCTTTTGTCTTATGATCACTTTCAGGAGCGGAACTATGTTTTCCTTTTGTCCTTAGACCTATGGGACTTTGGTTTAAAAACAGTCACCTTATGCCCTATGGTAACATAAGCAGGAAACAATAAGAAGTTTTTTTTCAGTAGGAGGACAAATGCTAAGTTCTTACTCAGGCAAATTCACATTAGCTATAGCTCAGTTGAATGCTGCTTGAGTAGAAACATGGGAAGAAGCTAAGGTTTTGGTTCAAGAGAAAATAAATAAAATACACACTGTCCTCAGCCTTCTGCATATTGAAAAGCATGCTATCCGCACACTGGCGTAATCAAGAGCCCATTCTTAGCACGCTGTAAGCAGCAGACAGACACAAAGGTTTGTGAGTATGTGGAAAAGAAACTGCATCATTTTGGTCGTGGTTTACACAAGATGTATACCAGGACTGCATGTCCTGATGCATTGCCTGCACAGCCACATGGTGGACCAGTTTATCTGTCTTCTATGTTCTCAGGAGTAGAAAATGGGAGCTATAGACTATGTCAGTCCAAAAGAATAAAATGAGCAGTGAAAGAGAGTGGCATACCTACCATTGCCCAAAATGCCTGTGGGAATTACTCACTGATCTGCACCGTCCCTTAGACTATCCCTTGTTGTCCATGAGGGTCCAGTTGGCTTGGGGAAGCTGTGTCAAGGAGTGTGCTAGAAGTGAACATTACAGATGTTGACTAGTTCTTGCGCATGTGTTGCAACCATGTTTAGTTTATTAGTAGAAATGTAGCCATATACACCAGAAGCACATTAATACAAAAGTTGAGGATGCAAAAGAAAACTGCAAGTTTACAGGCAAAGCCTATGCAGAAAAGAAAGTAGATAAGAGTCTGGATAAATGGATTAATGGAATAGCTAGTTTTGAAATTCATGGTGTCCCTGTGCTCTGTCCAAGATAGAAATGCAGCTCTCCTGGGTGCTTCATAAATCAGTAGTAGTGGATGTCCCCTGTACGTGACAACCAACAGTCTGATTATGTAAAATACTTTAAAAGGGGGATAAGAAACAAAGCAATAAATGAGCAATTTTTAAATAAATAAACAAACCCAGTGGTCAGTTTCAAGTATAAGTAAGTGCATTCATGCTTATCTTTTTTGAGAAACTGTGCAAGAATGAATGGGTACCTCATTGGACACATTTGTGCATTCTTTTTCAAGAACAGCTGAGATTAAAAGGACTGTGGCAGTATGGGTCTGAGGAAGCCCTTCCATAATTTTGGACCCCAGGAGCTGTTCATTAAGAGATGTCATGAAAGAGAAATTTCAGCAACTTGGGAATGCAGGTGATCTCCCTTATTGCTTACTCTGAGAGTGTTGCTTTTATTCCATGTATCCCTGAAACAGATGATAGGGTACACGTTCAGTGATTGTCAGGGTTAATACAGGTCAGAAAATTCACCCTTAAATGTTGATCAGTAGCATAATTACAAAACAAAGGATTTGCTTTCAGTTTTTGCAAGTAGAAAGAAACATGAGAAATTAGATTTAATACAAGTTTACCAGAAGGTGGAGCTGGATAGTAAATCTAAACAATAACTGGCAATTAATACATTCCAAGGATTATTCCAGTACGAAAGAATGAATGTGGTTGATGTACCAGTAGTTTCTCTGCACTGCAATTCAGATACTACAACTGCTAAAAGTTGGCATCTGTTACCTAGACAGAACCCTAATGATCAGTGTAGCCACAAAAATGTTCTTGAATAATATAGTGCTAATACAGAGAAGACTGCAAAAGTATAGGTTGAAAATAAAGAAAATGAAATGCTAATTTTAGGCTCAATCCTCCAAAGTTTTTATGTATATGCATGTCTTTAGACCTGTAAACAGAGTTACTCTGTCAAGTGTATGTGCATATTACTGTGAGTTAGGTCTCCTTCACGATGCTTTAACATGCACTGTATGCAAGAGATACTTTTTTAAAAAACAACAAACAAACCAGCAGTTGGAGTAACCAAAATCAGACCCAGAAGGTACCCTTTTAATCTGTTAGAAGGGTACCTTTACTTTAGTGTCACTCTGCTACAAGCCATTTTTTTCCTAGACTACAATAGAAATATATAGAAACATTAAATTTTTTTCAATCTGCTAAAACCTCTGCATATACTGATACCAGTTGGCAAAGATCATAGCAATGGAAAAAAGTAATATAGCAAAACCAATGTTATCTTCTGTTAGAATTTTAGTATATATGACATTAGCCATAACCTCATTTCTGGAGATTCTTTTCATTTCTGTATTGTGAGCAGAACAGACTGACCAACATATATGGGTGAAGAGCACAAAAGCTTGAATTAATGTAAAGTAACCTTCAGACAATAAATGATGCATATAAAGATAAATAGACTTTTCAGACTTACCATGGGCTACCTCTTAAAACTATATCACAGTACATTTCATACTGCCATATTCCCATCCCTTGCAGGCTGTCATATTTCCATACAAATATTTCTTTGGGCAGGTGAGGCAGACATTTAACTTCATCTTTTTGTCCTGATTAATGAAAAAATCTCCTTGAAAGAGCATTCTTCACTGGCCTTTGCCAGTCCATCCCATAGCTAGGCTTATTACATCTTAGAAACTGCCCCTGACTTGCAGGCATTTTAGCAGAGTCTGGAGCTGGGGTTGTGATGATATGAAAGCCCCAAGCTCCTTTTGATGTTGAATTTCTCTGGTGGAAAGTTTCTTCTGCCTGATTGACCTGCCAGTCTTTCGCCAGTCTCTTGGTATCAAGCTCGGCCTGGGAAGTGTTCAACTAGAGCATCCACCACAGAAACCTTTGCTATCTCCATGGTACAACACGGTCGAAAAGCAAAGGATTGCAAGTAACCCAGCAGCCATGTTGTTTGTGAATCCATCCTCTCAGAGAAGACCTGGGCTTCAAACAGACTGGTGACTGGAGATCCTCAAACCTGGCAGCAGCATTCATAACCCATGATCAACCCGCCAAGCATGCAGCTGCTCTGCAGCTGATCCCACGCTTCTGCAGGGTACGGTGGCACAGCACAGACCTCAGCTTTCATCTGGATCACACGGCTTCTCAGAGCAATTGTAAAGGTCAGGACCAAACGGACTGAGCTGTTGAGTTTGTTGGTGAAGTACTGTTTGAGCAGGTTTGAGGGACAGGTGCATGCTCTGCCTTCCTCCTTTTGGAAAGATTTCCTTAACCACACATTATTGCTCAGTGGTGCTGGGCATCACAGCAGCATGATGTGCCCCTTCCTCAGTGATATTTGCAGTGATGAATATTAATGACAAAGGAACCCCCAAAGGTAACAGATAAAGACCACAAGTGAAGCCCAAAGTGAGGACTGCAGGTGTCCTCACAATTGTCCTATGCTTTCTCTTCCTTTTCAGCCCATCTGCAGGTCACGATGGAAGCCAGTTTTGGTCGGGAGATATCTAACAAATAATGAAGAATTGGCACCAGGCACAGAGCCCACATTCACTTCATTTCAACTGCAGGGACTCTCAGAATAAAGGACTGTGAAAATCTGACAAAGGCTGTTTGATGAGCTTGTTCAGCAAAATGATTTTCCACAGGCACAAAGAATATGGTAAACCTTTTCAGTGGAAAAAATAATAAATACAGAGCTCCATTGTGTTCCATCACAACTGACACAAGTTTCTTATGATTAACGATTAATGCCAGCCCAGTAAAGCCCTCCCAAATATGCCTCCCAAAGAAGAAGGAAGGCGGAGGGTTTAGGTCTTCAGCTGAGGTACCTGACATAATTTAAATACGATTGTATCTCACATTCTTGGTCTTAATTGTCTCCTCCTGAAAATTCAATACCTGCATTCATGCTCCCGGGCTCCAGGGATTCCAGAGCACCACACTGTCCCCACTGAAAGGAAATGAAAAATCGGCTGATGCTAACCAGACCCCTTCAGCAACTTTACCCATTTAAGTGCTGTATCCTGCAGAGTGATTAATGATTTTTTTCCTTTTACATCTAACAGCAAAGAAAGAAGGAAAGGAAGAATGTGTGCTGTCGTTCACCTTCTAGCCAATAGACTACAAAGGCATAGTTTGCCAGGATACGCACTTTCCTCCTGTGTGTGATTTATTTTTCGTGTGTATCTGATGTTGCCTCTTCCTTGTATATGGCTGGAACCTGCAGCATCTTATCAGCAAAAACTTTGGCTTCATCTTGTATATGGCTAGCATTCTGCTTTCTTTGGACTTTTTAAAACTGCAACCTGAACCTGTTCACCAATCCTTTTATTAACATGTGTTTTATGGTACAGGTGTAATAATTAATCCAAATGGTTAGCAGATGTGGCTGTCTATCTCTGGGCATGTCAGTTCCTACACACCACCCCTTAATCAAGCAGTGCCCAAGCAATGCCAAAGTAAATGAAAGAAAATAAATTCCACCAAGATATTTATGAGGGCCACCTGGACAGAGAAATACCTTGGCCTTTGCCTGTCCCCTGCTCCAGGTGGCTACAAAAGACTGAAGTCCCTCACTAAATACAGGTCAAATCAATCTTGCAGAGAGCTGAAAATGAAAAGCTGTGCTTGGCTCCCTCGTTTAACAATAATGAAATTTTGTACGTGTGCTCTAAGGAAGCCTGCCCACTTCACCGTATTTATTTGAAATTTCCCTTATTTTTACCAGTGCCAGCACCTGCTGGACTTCACATAATTCAGGTTGCTGGTTCCTGCCTCCGTTTCTGGCAAGGCAAAGCTAAGGATCTTCTTTGTGTTATCAGCTGGACTCCGGGTGTTGCTTTGCAAATCATGAAGGGAGACACCAGATTTTTACGCTCCGGCCATTTCCACATCTCTTTCTTCAATTATTTATAATCTTCATATGGATAATTTCTGGCAGATTTTCAGTACTTTCAGCTTCTGCCGGGACAAAAGGCTTTCCCTGTGAAAGGGGTGGTTGTTCCAGCCTGCCTTTGAAGGAGGCAACCCTGGGAGAAACTGTAGGGAGGCTAA
Organism: Phaethon lepturus; assembly: GCF_000687285.1. Classification (NCBI taxonomy): domain Eukaryota; kingdom Metazoa; phylum Chordata; class Aves; order Phaethontiformes; family Phaethontidae; genus Phaethon; species Phaethon lepturus. The sequence continues at coordinate 26,067 of NW_010542258.1, forward strand.
GCCTCCCTACAGCAGAGCAGTAAAACCCACCTCCCACCACCTAGGAAGCTTCCATGCATCTGCTGCATCACATCCAGCTGCTCCTTCCCAGAGAACGGCCACCCTGAGGACATCATGGATGGAAACCCAGGTTTTCCCTGGGATGGGCAGGAGTTCTGCTAAGAAAGGATTGGAAAATGAAGTTTCTGAAGAACGGGTGTTGAATACTCCTTACATCCATGGCCACTGAATCCTCAGTGAATGAGAAGCATTCAACACCAGAAGAAAGCTGTGCATGAAAGAAGAAATCATCTGACATCCTTATAGCTGTAAATCCATTTTATCCACATAACAAAAAAATGGGGGTATCAGTGCAAGTAGTTCTGTCATGGGCACTGCTTAGTGCGTAACAACCATGATGCCAGGCTACATAGGTAAAACGATGTGCCAAAAATAATATACAAATAAATTAAAGATGATAATGGGTGTGTACCTTGCTATTTTAACATGTAAGCTCATTTGCTAGTCAAACAAAGATAGGAAAAAGCTTCCCTTAGGTTGTTGTTTATCTATTTGGCAAGTTTTACCTAATAAGCCTGTATATTGACTGCTGCCGCAGATGAAAAAGCAAAACAGATGGATCACTGGAGTGAAGCTTAATGCACTGATTATTCTGATACAGTTGAAATACTTATTGAAAACTGTCATGCAAAAACAAGGGGATTCAAAACCCTTTTCAATTTGAACTATTACTGCTTAAATTTCCCCACTATTCAGTCATGCTAGAGAGAAATTACTGAACAAAACCAAGTACATGATTCATGATTAAATCCGTGAGACCTATTAGCTATCGGCTTTCCATTCAGCAGTCTGAAACCCCATGCCAAGAAGTGTCACAGTCTGCTTAGAACAGCAGTGGGGCCAGCCTCAACCAAATGGCAGCAGCAGCTAAAAACTCCTGAACTATGCTGATTTTGTAACATATCTCCCCATATTTTCATCCCCCCTGCGCAAAGTCTGAATGCTGGAACAAATTGTCATCGATAACATGGAGATGCATAAAAGCCCTAGCTGCCCAGAGTCTCCTCTTTTCATCTTAAACAGGTTTTGGAATATGAGTGTGCACAGAAGTGTGTTAAATGGATTATGCTTCCATTATTTTAACTTGTTTATTTGCAACGTGAGAACAGCGTGAAGTAAACACCTGCAAAGTTTCAACTGGCAGAGTTCAGATGTTCTTCAGTTATGAAGGCACAAAAATAGCATCTTTTTAGAACAAGCACATAAAAAACAGAATTCAGAAAAGCCATAGGTCGTGTAATTTGAAAACTGACATTTTTCTCGTGGCTTCCAAAAATATCCACTTCTGCACCGAAACTAATGCCTGTTACAGTTCAGCCAAAACAAGGTCAAAGCAGGTGGTTTAAGATTAAAGTCCCACATCAAATTAACCATGACATTTGATATCTGGTAAATACTCTCCAGGGCAAGTTGAATAAGAGACCTTATTATAGACAACAGATTAGAGTAAATAAAAAGCGTGACACAAACAAAACATCTACTCTCTCTAATGAAGTATTCCCTCCACAGCCCAGTCTCAAAGGAAGAAAAAGAAAAGGAAGACCAGTGGTCAGAAGAAATACTTTAGATGTGAAGGAAGCATGTGTCTGGCAGCTTCAGACGTGCACATGAAAAGTAGACTGTTGGAACCAAAGGGTTTCTCCATATGTTGAACTCTGAGTCTCCCATTTCTTCCAGAAATGATTAGCTAAGCGTGTTTTCCACTTTTCAGTCAAAGAAAAGAGAAAAGAAAATACGGCAGGGAGATGTTAGATGTGCCACTGGGAAATGTACATCTTCTTATCTCTCTCTAGGAGTATCTCTTCCAATCTTTCCTCTCCACCTGCCCCAGAACCTGGGATGCTAAGCCAAGTTTCTAGGGGATTATAGTTTCCTGAGTCTTCCTGTTGATCATTTATAATTACTGGCACAAGACTGGCTTTTCTTCTCCGGTTCTGTGGAACATCCCCAGGAATCTAAGATTTATTTAAAAGCTGTGTCAGTGGCTCAGATTCCATAGCCAATTATGTTAAAACTCCTGGCTCCAGTGGATATTTGTTCTTTGATATCCTAAGGACAAAGCTTATATGTTGGAGGTAAGAGACATGGCACAAAAGCAATGTCTGCAGCTCAGAAAGGGTCTGTCTGTGTTGTATCAGTGGTAGAATACACACAAGTTACACAGCTTAATCAAAATTAATATCTTCATTCCCTTCACAAAGCTGTCAGTATGATCTCCCTTGTCCTTGCACATCTGGGAAAAGGAGGATGGCTAAAGATGCAGTTGGACACTGTGTGGGTTGCTGTCTGCCCACATTTCTACTCATTCAGTTATTTTCTAGGCCCACATTTTAGATCCCCATTCATTCACATGCGTGAAATGCACTTTATAGATGCAAACAGAGGAATGGATGTCTCTCTGGTCACTGTAGTCACTGAACACGCTGGTACTTAAACAGCAATACAGATGTTCCAGATTGTAGAAGCCTTGTGCTCTGCATGGGAGATGGAAATTCTGCAAAAAGCCCTGCTTGGCCAAAGGACCACAGTAAAGACCCTTAAAGATGAAAGGGAGAATTTTGGACTTCAAGAGCGGGGCTGTAAATTCTGGCAGTCTTTAAAAATGTAAAATATGTACGTATCTGTGTAAAAGCTTTCCGACAACACTGCTTATAAAGGGAAAGTAAGGTGACTGAAATAATCAGATGTCTGTCTAAAACTGGTAGGCAAAACAGTGGAGGCTGAGACAGAGCTTCTGTAGTCAAAAATTAATATGTTCTGAGTGGATTTATGTAAGATAGATCTTGTCCAAGTAGCTTGAGATATAGGGGAGATCAAGTTCTAAATACAGTGCATAAAGATTAGTATGTCAATAAAATAGCCTTTAGTATGGAATTTAATTTGGTATCACTATGTGTTTTCATTCAGAAACTGGCATAATAAAAAAATAATGCAGTATATGCTGAATGTTTTAAAAATGCATTGATAAATTGGAAAGCAATTCTATAAATCTGTAATCTTTGTTAAATGTATGTGTTTTATGTGGAGCCCTGCATGGGTCAGTTTTCAGAATTAAATTATTTCATATTATCATCAATGACCAGGAAAAATAGATGGTTACCACTGACAAAGACTGCATATGACGATCCAAAGATTATGGAGTGGAAAAAAAAAAAGGGGTAAGAAGATAAAACAGTGATGCAGACCAGATTGCCTGGTGAAACAGATGCAAGCAACACATTAGGAAGTAAAGGCATTCGTTTGGAAAAAAGAAACCAGGCCATACTGACAGAATACACTGTCAGTGCTCCGTACATGTACTCTGGAGGGTGCTGGGGACCACAGTCAGTACGCAGTCAAGTAGGAGCTTCCTGAGGAGCTCCATAAAGGGTTACAGAGGGGAACTAGAAAGGATAAAAATGAGTACAGGTGTGGTATTCAGTGACGATGTGGCCAAAACATCTATATTCACTGTTGTCCACAATCCAAGCTGGCTAGTGAATAGCAGGAAAAGTCTCATAGGAAAATCAAGAGGATAATTAAAAGGCTGGAAAACTTACACTGGAGTAAAAAGAGTAAAGGAGTAACACTGGACTCCAAAAGACCTCAGCCTCTTAAGGGATGTTATAAAGATGACTGTCCATATCTATGTACACCGAGAACATTGTTTTGTTTTGTTTTGTTTTTATCTACTGGAGAAAGACATCGCAGTATCCAATGGATGGAAATAAAGATATGGTAACTTCAGACCAAAAATAAGGCACACGTTTTTTACCAGAGAAGGAGAGCTAATCAAAAGAACGGATCTGCTGGCTAGGCAAGGTTCTCTATCACTGGCAATTTGAAAATTAAGATTGACTGTTTCTCTTAAAGATGTGCCTTACTTCCAAAAGGAAGTGATTCGGGGAAGCAATGGTCTGGCCTGTGCTATCCTGGAGGTCAGGATCAATGTGAAGGCTGCTCCCCTCTGGCTTTATAAACCAAGAATGAGTTCCTTAATTCTTTTATGGGGACGTCTATACTTTTGGGGGTTGCTTTTCCTTTTGAATTGAAATTAAACATTATTGAATTTGTAGCATTAATTCTCCCAGACAAATAATAAATCAGACACATATTTTGCCTGGGATGTTTAGTTCACTTTAGCCACGAAAAGGCAAGGGAGGAACTTGGACTGGAACACATGTATTACAAAGGGAGGAAGAGATAGCTTTATGGGCTGTGATGAGATGACCTCATCCAATATTGGCTTTCTTAGATGTCAAAACCCTAATTGTTTGGGATTGTTTTTCTCTATTTGTTGTTTGCTTGTTTTCTTCTAATTGGGGCTAAACTTAAAAACAGAGAGAAAAGTCATGATGGAGCCAAAGCAGGACGAGCAGTCATTTTTTTCCCTAGAATTATCCCAAGATTTTAACTTGAAGTAGGTTTAATCTAAATACTCCAACCTCCCTGTAGCCACATGTTGAATCAATTGAAAAGCAACCAACAGGTAAATATCTCTAGCACGGCACTGCTAATAATGTAGCAGACCTTTAGCAGAAAAGGAAACCCTTTTGACCCCTCTTGTGAAAGCTTTTCTGTGGCCTTAGGTTTGGTTGATTTTTTTGTTAAACTGTCATTACAAATGCAAGAAGCAGACACCTGCAAGAAGCTGATATCTTTACATACATCAACAAGGGGGAAAAGCAGAGGCAAATAGGTTTTATTTGGCTTTAACAGAACACCAGGGAGAAATAACAGAGAGAGATTGACTGACAAGGGCTTCAGTAGAAACCCGTCAGTTTGTAATGTGAGAAAGTGCTTGTAAATGTACAAAAAAGCCCGTGGCCCTTTCCGAAACTAGGACACTTTGCCTGAAATATTCTACTTTTCCCCCATTGTTTCCTATCCTCTTGTGTTGAGGTCTAACCGCAGAACAAGGCACCACTGACCCGCACTGCCGTTCTGTATATCCATCTGGAACATGTCAAACGTTGGCAGCCTGCCCCTATGCAAAACCCTAACAGAGGAAGGAGGTAACCAGTACATACTTTTAAAACAAATAAATTCTCCTGTGTGCTATGATCCTACCACATTTTGCATCCAGAAAAGAGACAGGTGAGGGTCACCATGTAAATAGGGAACTTCCAAGAAACCTTGAAGTATTAGAACAAGAGTGTCAGAAGAAGATATCAGAAACTGAGAAGATGACATGCTCCTCTTTCTTTAAGTGAAGAATCAGTGCAATAGGGTTACAGGAGAAATCCTCTCTCAGTTTAAACATAAAACACAACTCCTGCCTACTTCTTGACAAATAATATTAATGAATGTTGTCAGTTTTTTCACAGCAGACAATTAAAGAAATTAGGAAGAATTTTGTTCCTATTACTTGAAAATGTCTAGTCCTGAAAAAAGTGGGACCATTGAAGATTTTGCAGATCTATTTTCTAAAAATATTAACCTTCATTCTTAGTAAAATTTTACCTCTGATACCATCTAATCTTCTAATTTTACTCCAATAGGACTGAGTATTTTTCACTGTCTGGCCTACACTGATTTAAAGGCATATGGTGTTTTATAAAATATCTCCGATACCCTCTAAAAATAGCAAAGCATGTCCTTCGGGAGATGCAGGTGGTAACTGTTTTGTCTAACATGTATATTGTCATTTTACTTGTGCATAGAATAAAATTTAGGTTGTGGCTGTTGTACGTGTGTTGTAGTGCATATCTTCTGTAATTCTTCTTCTTTCCTTGAAGTTATTTTTTTTGCACATCCCTGAAAGTTATCATACATCAGTTTTTTTAAATGCGAACATTTTATTTATGCTTCTATACTGTCTTTGCTGCAAAAATAAAACATAGAGTGGTTCGGACAAAAAAAAGCTGATCAATTTTAATATAAACAAATATTAAAATCTATTGGATTGCTTTCTAGAAAAGTACTGGTGTGATTATAGATGAGTTCCATAGTTTATAGATGCTTTGAGATATGGTTGTTGCTCTTAGCAGATTAAGGTAAGGACTTGCTGCACGTTTCCGAACCTAAATGGACAGTAGACTTAGGATGAGTTTCTTCCCTATTGTAATCGTCATGAGACACATTGTTGGCTTGTGTAAATTAATATAGGATCATCGTTATGGTGACTTAAAATATTAAGGGACTTTTCCCCTATTTATGCAACAAGACAGGCATATCAGGCATCTGGCTGCGTGGGTTGATTCTTGGAATCTAAAATCAATGGAGTAAAAACCATACCGATTACCAAAGTAAATTGTATGGAATAATGTGCCTCAGGTCCAAATTCATATGGTAAATGACAGTTTCATTGCTTGAGTAACTGGTAAGCTCAGGACGTAGACACAGTTCTCTGAGAGTAATTTGTTACATTTTGTGCTTCACTTCATCTTGGTAGTGGGAAAAAAATGCTTCACATGCTTTTAGATTTTTTTAGTTGCTTGAATTGCATCAATTGTTTCTCAGTGCTGCTGCAATTCTCTTCCCTTACCAGGCTTAGTTATAACCTGAAAGGTCCGAGTTACCTAAGAAAGCAAAGAGATGCCTAAGATGCAATACATATACAGAGATTTAACATACAAATATTGTAAGTGGGATTCTGTCCTAGCAGATTACCAGAGACACATAAGGATATTCACTTGGCACAATTTAAGAATAATGTTGACAATGCCCCTGAGCATGACATTGTCTTTTTACCCCAGCTTTTGGCTTCCATCAGTCCTGCACAGTGCAGAATAAAACTAAGGAGAGATCCCTATGCCTGTTTTTAAATTGGATAGGAGAATGGGAAAACCATGAGAGCATCAGAAGAGATAAGGACTCTGTGAGCCAACCACGCTTCAAAAGTACTATCTACCTGGGGGAACTTTTCAGGAAAAATACAGGTTTCTTAGCATTTTTAATAGAGTTACACAAAAAGAAGTCTATCCATTGTTAAAGAGGCTGAGGTAATGTTCTCACATTATATTCTAGTACCTGTTTTTAGGGAAGTTAGAAATAAAACTCTTGAGTCTGTGAGAAAATGCTATGACATTCACAGGACCATGGTGGTCTTTGTGCCTTAAATATTTTTTTTCTTTTTTCTTCTTATTAAAACAAAAATGTATTGGAAAGTGTCTTTATGTTATCAAAAACAGTGAAGTTACGACAATTTAAAACAGTTGAGGTTTTTCTCCACAGTGTTTTTTGTTATTTAATAACAGAGTCATTGATGTATTGCACCAGGGTACTATGACTTGTTTTGTTTCTGTAAAGGAGAAAGAAACTTCTGAGCCCCCAAGGTTCAGACATGTATCACTTTCTCATGTTGCTCAATGTCTCTCCCAGGTGTTACCTACAGTCAAATAAATGGGTTTGTTACTTTTGAGTTGCATTTGTTATCCAAATGACACCCATTCTCCCCTTCAAATGTTGACTGATGTTTGAAATCTGTATCTAAATAGTAACCTGGCAGATTTTTATATTTCTATGAAAGCTGCTGTGTTATTTTCTCTTGCTCCACACCCCACAAAATCATGCAAGTGGTAGAAAAGGTGAATTGAGGACTGTTACACTAAAAACTGCTGAGGCACATGATGAAACCAGTAGCAGACAGTTTTAAAACAGATAAAAGAAAGTACTTTTTTTACACAATGGATGTAAATTTCTGGCATGTGTTGCCACAGGAGGTTGTCGAGACAGACAGTGTTCAGGATTTTGGCAAATTTGTGGATAGCTGGTCCATAAAATGGAACAAATGGACTAGTAAGGTATGTACTCTCCAGCATCTTTAATTCAATGATTGTGCATCCTGAGGACCACAGGTAGTGGCTAGGTTTGTGTGCTACTCCAAAACTTCTTATCCTGTTGCTACTACTGGAGACAGCTACAGGGCTAGATGGACCTCAGCTCTGGCCCCAAAGGGTGTTCATTATGTTTGCAGGAATTTTCTCCCTCCAGACTGTGGTCCCAGGATTTATTTCATCCAACCTTTAATATGGAAAACTGAGATTTCTCTTTGGCTTTTCATTGATATTACTGTGAACAGCTTAATGTTTTATGTTCCCAGTAAAAATGAGGGGAGCCTAAGAGCTGTCTGCTGGCAGCTGGATGGATAATATGTAGAGAAGGCAGAGCCAGGATTCCCAAGGTTGCCCACTGGGTGTGGGAGTTCAGCTTCAGATGCTGGGGTTTTTTTAGAATACTCTAAAGTTTCAGTTCTACTTCTTTGTTCAAATCACAGCTTGTCACTTTTTCCCACTCTGCACTTGAGTGAAGAAGCCCTTTGGTTCTTCGCGTATCCCTGACGGGCTTCAGCAACAGGAGCACAGAAAGAGAAAGCAGAGACCATCTTCCGTTTCTGCTCTGACAGATGTTACCTGAGGGAGAAGCAGTTGCACCTGAAACCAGCCACAGCCTCTGCAGAGCCAGGTTCAGGTGTACAACCCGGCCCATTTGTTTTCCAGGAATAGCCAGCATGTTTCTGGTTAGAGTAGAGGTGACAAAGAGCTCAGACGGGAATGCTGGGCACTATAGAAAGATCTTCAGAGATAATTGCCTTCTGCCTGGGGAGTGAGGGTACCTCCAAGTGCAGCTGGTACAGCCAAAAGACCCAAGTATATGTCAGGTGGGACCAAGGAGGAGCAGCAAAGGCTGACCTGCTGCTTGCAAAGGTCTCTGAGGCTTTTTGCTGCTCTGTGACGGCTTTGACATACACATCCATGTCTATGTAAGGGAGGGATCTATTGGCTTTGTTTTCAGTATTTCACTCTGAAAGTGATAAAATTTTCTATTTGCTAGAGTATGTTCTATTTCATTCCTATTCTGATTCAAATTTTCTATTTGCTGACTGCCATGTCAAAGCTGTGAGGCAGGTCAGAGAAGAAGCTTCATAAGTAGCCCCCATAGCACAATTTTATGTTTGTGAAGACATTTGTTCTTTTTCACTGCTGTGAATCTCATAATTGAAAGACAAAGCTGAAAGTCTAACAGGCCAGATAATATTATAATTTTCAGATTAGCTTTTTTATTCTTTTTATGGCTTTACACCTTATGTTTGGCAGTTAGTGGGAACAGGTTGACTTCCCCCCAATTCTGAAAGCTTATTATCTCCTTCCCTCTTTAAGATAAGCAAAACCGATTGCATTTTCTTGGATAACCCAGCCATGTGGTCTAGTCTTCCTATAAAGCTCTACTTGTTCAAGTGATGGTACCTATTTGTTGTACTTGCTTTTGCACAAGTGGCCAAGTGTTAGTTCTTCATCACAAGCGTAATGTACTGAGCAAAATTGATGATTTAAGGGCTGGGATCTTTTGCATCAGTAAGAGTGAAGGAGGGGAAGAATAGCAGGTGTGCCCCTGGGGGTGTAACTGGGTGCTCTCCCAGGCACCCTGCTGCCTGAGAGCTTGTGAGCATGAGCTAGTAAATCCTAGACTGCAGCCTTGCACGATGCTCTGGAAGGACGGTGGCTTTTCCCTCATGCTGAGCGATGAGATCCAGCAGCATCTGCAGCACTGTAGTGCCCAGAGCCAACACGGAGGTGTGCAAGGGGTGCAGGATGGAGAAAGGGGCCTTAGCTGTCCACATTGCAGAGTTTGTGCTCAGGCTTCGGTCTCTTTTGCTCTGGAACAGGTTTTCTGACCGTGTGACACATGGCTTGGTGTGCAGCACACCTTCTGGTGGGGGAAAGACCCGGGGACAACGGGAAGCTTTGGGGCTATACAGTGTGCTGCTTGGAGCAGCTTTGGCAGCCTGCACTTTCTCTTTTAACAATATGAATTAGTAGTTGTTATTAGCATAAAATCACCAGTTAAAACACTCTCAGCTCATTTTTTAACAGTGGAGCTAATTGCCCTTAAGTGCCTGAGCTCCAGCAAAACGAAATGGCACCTTTGTGCAGAAACCCCCAGTGTTTCCCTGGTACATCCATAACGACCTTTAAAATAAGCCGTTACAATTCTGACATGGTACCAGCCTGACACCTTGGGCTGGGATTTAATTTTGAGTTATGGCAGCGCTAGGAAAACATATGATGTGGCCGTTTGTTTGCAGAAAGAAGGGGGAAAAAATCATAAAACCCTCTTTTTTTATGAGCTGTCGCTTGATTCGTTCCTGGAGCCCCAAGTAGCAAGCGTCTAAATCAATGCACACAGCTGTTCTTGCTTCTCCGAGCCCAGCAGGTGTACTACCCAATGCGCCTGCCATCTCCCCCCACTCACATAACAAATAATAACGTCTTACACACACCAGCCATCCATCACAGTTATGGCCGGCCCCGGTGAGGCCGCTGTTCTCAGGGTAGCGTGGAGCATTTTTTTTTTTATTCCCCCACCTCCTCCCGCCTTTTTACTGTAGAAATACCCTGCCCATGGATTATTAGTCACACTTTCTGGACTCCTTTAATTGAATAACCTTTGGCTCTTGTGGCAAAGAAAAAAAAACAACAAAAAAAAACCCCAACCCAAACCCCACACACCACAGTGTTTATTTGTGTTAAAAAACAATAGGCATATTGTGACTGGCGAAATCAATTAGTCTTCCTCGGCAGTAAGGGCCCACATCTGGTGTGATTTAAGTTAATGTAAGGGAAGGGCCGCAGAGGCCCGAAGACCCTGAGTTCTCATTTCAACAGGTGACAGAGAAGGCATAAAAGGCTAATATATACTACAAGTGTGGAGGCGAAGCTATAAATACTGGAAGGTTTACTTAGGAGGTAAAACAAAGCTAACCAATAATGCAAAAATAAATACCTTCCTGAGAGGGGCTGTCACCTGGCATGAGCAGAGGCAGGAGGAGGCGGGGGGAGGACATGGGGACAGCTTGGGAGGCGCGGGGCAGCGTCGAGGAGCCGGGCCTGCTGCTTGGCTCGGGGTGCCTTCCTTCCGCGGGGGAGGAAGGTTCGGGGAGTTTGTTCAGCTCCTGCGTGGCTTCCCTTGGCCTAAAGGCGGTGGCAAGAGCCTGGCGGGGACCCGGGTGGCTCCTGCTGCCCATCTCATTTCCGTCGCCTGTCGCTTCGGCTGTCCTGTTCCTTTCTCCTCGCTTGAGGAGCCGGGCCTGCTGCTTGGCTCGGGGTGCCTTCCTTCCGCGGGGGAGGAAGGTTCGGGGAGTTTGTTCAGCTCCTGCGTGGCTTCCCTTGGCCTAAAGGCGGTGGCAAGAGCCTGGCGGGGACCCGGGTGGCTCCTGCTGCCCATCTCATTTCCGTCGCCTGTCGCTTCGGCTGTCCTGTTCCTTTCTCCTCGCTTGTGCCCGGGGACACAGCGCTTCTCAAAAATGGCCCACGCGTACCTAGAGCTGGTTGCACTTCACTGAGAGGTAAAGAAGATCGGGTGAGGTGGATTGGGTTTTTTTAGCAAATTAATTTTGCCGAGTTCTGGTAGGATCCATAGGCCATCAAACTCACGAAGCCTGGTTTCCTACGGATTTGTACCCTGCACCCCTACAGCCCTTTTCTTATTCTGCTGCTGCAAGAAGCCAGCTCCCTTGGCAGCACCTCTGGTCCTCCTGGCTCCTCCTAGACCTTCACCTATTCCCCCCATCCCCCCCATCTGACCGCAATATCCCCAGCTCCTTCCTGTGCCGCTCCATAACTGAAAACAGTAATGTGGATGTTTCTTCACTACTCAGCTGCCAATTTTCATAAAAATTTAAGGAACTTACGTTGGAGACACCCAATTCCCTCTCAAATTTGGTTGCAATTGTCCTTTAAGTTCAGGGGGTCTTAGGAAGGGCCTGACATGCTCAAAGGGGACGAATACCACAATTACAAAGCCGTTTTACTTTGTAAAGTAGACCTAAGAGTGTTCTGTAAGCACCATGTGTGTATTTGGGGATATACGTGTCTGCAAAGTTCATATGAGGCCAGAACATTCAGGCTGATGGTTTGGCCGCTTCTGTCCGATGTATTTCTGCAATGCATGGACCATTTGCTGCTGTCTCTGTCTGTGCATCCTGAGCTCCTGCGGCCAACCACCCCAGTAATTCTGGCACAGCTGGAAATGGAGACTTTTTGAACCAGGGAGCCACCCGCAGGTGGCAGTCCTGGAGAGGACAGAGGGCAGAGGTTGTAAGACCCACCTGAGGAGGGTCTCGTCTTTGCCTGGCAAGGGAAGAAGGCAGAATGCTTCTGGAGCCGTTCCTGATGCTGACCACCACCCATCTCTTTCCACCGTTGCTGCATCTGCACAATGTACAACAGCACAATAAATCTACTGGATCAGATGTATGAGGGGAGATTCGCTTTCAACAAAACGATGGTATTACTATAATTATTGGTCCTGAGGTTTTCATATCACCTTATTAATAGACACCTAGGAGGGGGAAATATGTATATAGTATGATCCCTGAGTATAAACTCTACTGGGAGAATGCATCCTTCAGTCTGAATCACTGTTTGTAGTGGGGATGTGTTTTGGTTCACGAACTCCAGTGACTTGTCCAAGTGGGAATTTTGATTATTTCATTTTAATTTCTTCACAGCAGTGACAAAGTTAGTCTGCAGCTGCAGTCTCCATTGCCCTCCTTACAGAAACTATAGGCAGGTACTGGGACTTGAAATAATATCATGATGATAATGAAGGTTTTTGTTGGTTTTTTTTTAATGAGTTTCCAACAGCTGGTTGCCAGTTGCCCTCTGACACAGACACATAAAAGGGAAGTACTGAGTCCTGTACCAGCAGGGATCACTGGAAGAAATGCAGCCCTCATAAATCAAGCCAGCACTGTTACATAGCTTTAGTACAATGAAGTGCACATGTGCAAGGGTGACTGAAGAGGGACCCCACTCACTGGCTGGGAGCAAACAGACCTAGCTCTCAGGAAAGGGGTATTCCTGCCACCATGGCATGTAGTGGGGAGGACCTGAGGCATGCCTCTACTGGGATCCTTAACGAGAAGCAAGTAAGACTTTGGATGGGTCAAGAATCCTCGTTGCGGTACTCTGAGGGGCAGGTTCCCCAGTGTTTTGCCAGTTAACAAGCCCACAGCAATGGAGTTCCTACTCTCCCCATAGAAGAAGTTCAGATCACTACTTGACACACCTGCATGGCAGGATGGAAAATATCTTTCATTTGCTTCAATATATCCCCTTGCTTTCACTTATATCCACCTAAGCCACCTTTAGCAATGCTACTTTCTCTCTATAATCTCTGAAGCTTTGGAAGGATGTCATGGTTTAACCCCAGCCAGCAACTAAGCACCACACAGCCACTCACTCACTCCCCCTCTGGTGGGATGGGGGAGAGAATCAGAACAGTAAAAGTGAGAAAACTCGTCGGTTGAGATAAAGACAGTTTAATAGGGAAAGCAAAAGCCACGCATGCAAGCAAAGCAAAACAAGGAATTCATTCACCACTTCCCATGGGCAGGCAGGTGTTCAGCCATCTCCAGGGAAGCAGGGCTTGATCACGTGTAATATTTACTTGAGAAGACAAACGCCATCACTCCGAATGTCCCCCCTTTCTTCTTCTTCCCCCAGCTTTATATGCTGAGCACAACATCATACGGTGTGGAATATACCTTTGGTCAGCTGGGGTCAGCTGTCCCAGCTGTGTCCCCTCCCAACTTCTTGTGCGCACCCAGCCTACTTGCTGGTGGGGTGGTGTGAGAAGTAGAAAAGGCCTTAAATCTGTGCAAGCCCTGCTCAGCAATAATGAAAACATCCCTGAATTATCAACACTGTTTTCAGCACAAATACAAAACATAGCCCCATAGTAGCTACTATGAAGAAAATTAACTCTATCCCAGCTGAAACAGAATTCTGCAGCAGAATCAAGCCAGATATGTTTCTTCTTTTAGTCTTCCTCCAGTTGATTCACCAGCTTTAAAGCCAGAGTGCCAGCCCTGCATATAACACTGCATAGCACTGGCCAGAAAAAGTCAGCAGGA
>NW_010542258.1:39994-79649 GCF_000687285.1 Phaethon lepturus
AAAAACTTAAGGCTCAAATAGCCTAGAGGTGCCTATTCTCTTTTGAACAAAGAAGTCACAAACATTATTGCAGGAGCAGGGAATCATAAAGAGCTGGGCTGGGCAGGCCCTGTAGGTATGAAATTTCCTACAGTTTCCTGCAGTTCAGCTGTCCAGCTTATGCATCCCTTTCCTGCTCACTGCCTGTTCCCTGAGTTTAAAGAGCCCCTTTAGGTGCAGGCTGGGAGCAGACTTCTGCCACAAGAGGAAACAACGCAGGTTTTTCCCAGGTGACTTCTTCCCTGAAGACCATTAGATTCTCCCACATCAACCTCTCAATGAAACAGAAGTCTTCATCATGAGGTTCAGGGTGCCCACTACATGGTGGAGGGGTCATTCTGGCCAGCAAGAGTAGGGAACTAACACCAGTTTACTCAGGAGAGGGGACCATCCAAGGTAGTCCCTGAGCAGGTTGAATTGTTCAGGTGCTTCATGGGTCACCTCTGAACTGTGTCATACACTTTTGAAAGAAATCCAACAGTAACTTTAAAAACTTCAGGAGCTGAGAGTCTTCTGCACCCTACGCTCATTCCAAAGGTTAAATATTGCATGTTCCCCCTACCTTAAATTCAAGTTACAGTCACTGGATTTTGTTTCATTTGCTGAATTAATTAATATCAGACATCTTCTCCCAGATATACACTGTTTGAAGCCCTTGAGTGATTAATTCCTCCCTGTCAAGGAGAGAGATAGAGTTTAACAGGGAGGCTTTTAAGCGTATAGATCAGTTATACAATAAACTCTTGAGTGGTCCAGTTGATGCAATTAACAGGGGTGATACTACAGAGTTTATGAATACATTGCTATGGAGACCTCAATTTGGGACATGTTTAAGGTTTCACAGAGCCTGCAGTTACATATCAACAGCATTTCAAAAAATACATGTATTATTTTTTTAATCACAAAAGGCATTACATCTAATATTGTTGTGGGTTGACTGCACACAAGCACCCACACAGCCACTCACTGATTCCCCCCACCACAGTGGGATGGAGGAGGGAAGAGGTAGAGCAAAAAGGAGAAAATTTATGAGCGGAGATAAGAAACAGTTTAATAAGTGAAAGAAAGATTTAAAAAAAACAAGTAATGCAAAGGCAATCCCTCACCACCTCCCACAAGTGGACCAATGCTCAGCCAGTCTCCAAGCAACAGCCACCTCAGAAGACAACAGTCTCTCCCTAACTTCTTCACCTACCTGTTTTTATTGTTAAGCATAACATTATAGAGTATGGAGTATCCCTTCTGCCAATTCAGGTTAGCTGTCCTGGCTGTGTCCCCTCCCAACCTCTTGCCCACCCCCAGCCTACTCGGTGGGACGTGTGTGTGTGTGTGTGTTTGTGCAGAGTGAGATACAGAAAAAGCTTAACACTGCAAGGACTGTTCAGCAATAGCCAAAAATATTAGTGCATTATCAACATTTCTTTAGCCACAAAACCAAAACACATCACCATACAAGCTGTCATGAAGAAAGTTAACTCCATCCCCCGGCCAGACACAGTTCAAATACGAAGTCCCATCTTAGAATCATAGAATCATAGAATCATACAATAATTTGGGTTGGAAGAGACCTTTAAAGGTCATCTAGTCCAACCCCCCTGCAATAAGCAAGGGACATCTTCAACTAGACCAGGTTGCTCAGAGCCCCGTCCAACCTGGCCTTGAATGTTTCCAGGGATGGGGCATCTACCACCTCTCTGGGCAACCTGTGCCCGTGTTTCATCATCCCCATTGTGAAAAATGTCTTCCTTATATCTAGTCTAAGTCTATCTTCAAGAAAAAGAAGTTGGTATATATCTGTGCTAGAAGCTTGCTTAGAACTAGCGATCATGGAATAAATGGTAGAGACTGGAAATAACAAGAGTGAAAACGAATCATTGACAAGTCTAGGCTACAGGACAAATCGGGATCATTCTTTTTAAATTAACATACAGCCAAATTCAGTGTAATAGGCAGAAGAGTAAGCCATACTTTTGAAAGAGAGCTTGTATCCTGGCACACTATAGGTTTAAAAGTCTTAGTGAATGAGCATTCAGCATAATCTCTCCACCTTGTGCAGGTGGCAGAAAGAACTAAAGCAGTCATTAGGTAGGAGTGAAAGTGCATGGAAGAGCAGAGACTTTGCCTCTTTACAGAGCACTGGTGAAAATGGAATGGGGATAATTAATTCATTTCCAGGTTCTGTTTTTAAGTATTTTCAAAATTGACAAGAGAGCAGAGAAGAGCCATAAGAATTGTTTGGGTGCTGTAGAAACTTCTGTTATATAAAATGTGGTGAAACTTTGAGACTCAATTGCTCTTTTCCCTTGACTATTCAGAGGTGAGTATTACACTGTGGAAATACTTCCATGGAAAGAAAACACTAAATATTTTAGAGGGGTTGGTCCACCATAGGAAGGTATAACTAGTACTGATGACAGTACACTAAAGCCAGACAAATTGAAATTGAAAATAGGCACATATTTTGATAGTAAAGGTAAGAATGACAAATTACCAGGAACAATGTTGGGACTGTCTATCTGTTCCTGTCTTTAGACATGTATATTAATGAACAACACATAGGGTTGAATTTCAAGGTCTTGTGATAACCACAAGGTCAGATTAGATGTCTGAATGCTCTTTAGCTCTCCGAGTTTGTGAATTGAGTCAGCTCTTAACTTTATTTTGGACAAACTACAGTGATTATGGCTTTTACAGTATTGGAATAGTCATATTCCAAGATATCAGAGTATCTTACATGGGAATTACTGTTGCTATTTCTTTCTTGAGTTTTGTAACATCAGTGAGTTTACACAGATTCATTATATCAGTGTAGAAACCATGTAGATGATCTTAGGCTTTCCAGCGGTCTTCTGAAGTGGGGGCACCAGAAACTGCACGCTCCCCTGTGTAACACAATGGTTTATCATTCTTCATAAAGCCTTCCGCAGACCACCTACTTTTGTCCACTAAGTGCTTCCTGTAGATATATTAGTTGCTGATTTAACATGCTCATTAGCTTTCATTTTCTGTCCCCTCATGAGGGCTCACCAGGTTTTTGGACTTGTGCTCTCACCTCAATGTCACTGAGAATCTTTCCTAATGAAATAGATGACATCTGTTAAAAATCAGGATGTCATTCACTGTGAAGCTGTCAAAAAATCTGAACTCAGTGGGCCATAAGTTTTCTCTTCATAACTTATAGCTCCTAAAGGTTTTCTTTTACCTGTTTTGTGCTCAGGCACATTAATGGGTTTATTTTTCCCAGAAAGTTACCGATTGTCGATTCCCGTATATTTCGTTTTCCATGTCTGTGTTGTCTGCTTTTCATGATGAGATGAACTGTGAGTAATTACTTTGTGCAAGCATGTGAAGTGGAGTTTAAATAGGTGCTAAGTGCTTTCAAACAAAAGCTGTAACAAATGCCTCTGTGTCTGTGTGCCCTGGGTTAAACATTTAAAGAAAGGAAAAGATGGCGTACTACTAAATGATGGAAAATGACTAGAAAGGCTGGACAGGCTGTGGGACTGGATCATAGGAGGGGGGTTTGCTGGAACGTTTGCAGATGCTTTTTTTCCAGTTCAGCCAGCTGTAACACATAAACTGCTGAAATACGTTTCATACCATTTCATAAAAATGTGTGTTGATTTGTTTGTCTTAGAACAACACTTGTGAACAAATAAAAAATAGTTTTATAAATAATTTTAAATAAAAACAGAAACAAAAGAAGAGAACAATTTCCTCCAAAAAAATCTTAACTAGTTAGTAAAAAGAAAAGTCACTGAAGTAAAATTTGAAAAACAATTCTCTCCTCAAAAACATAGTTATCTAAATACATCAACAAGCTGTCCTTGGGCTCTTTATCTTTCGGCTGTCCATGAAGTAGTATTACCTCAAAAATGAATTCCAGGTAGAGGAATGAGTGGTGGTCCCCCACTTTTGTTTGTCAGCATGTATGACAGGTAAAGCTGTGCCTACTTGAGGAAGAGTCACACTCTTCCCAGAGGACAGCATGTGGCTGCAAAACCTAGTATGAGATGCTTGAGAGTGTAGAACTAGTAGAAGCATTTTCTAGTTTTTATTTTGGATTAATTTGGGCTACAGACATCCTTTTACAGCAACTATTCCCCCACCTTCCCAAAAGATGCTGACAGCAGTGGTTTGGAAGCTCCCATGGTAAAACTGCCGGTGTTAGGAGTGCTGAGCTCTAGGCATGGGTGATCACGCTGTAACCCATACAGGTGGTTATGGGTTGCAGCATGATCACCCATACAGACAGTGCAGGTGGCAGTCTGCAGGGTCAGAGAATGTAGGCTTTTATTTAATGCTGCTTCTTCCATAATCCTCTCCAGCGAGGGAGGGATGCAGAGTGGAGAGGGCAGAAGAGGGGTAATGCATCCTCCCTCCTGCACGCCGTCGTTGTCAGCTCTGCAGAACTGTCAGGCGATACGCTGAGCTGGTCCTCACCTGCTCTTGCTGCTGGTGGCAGCACATCAGGCTGTTCTCCACTCCGTAATAGCCCAAACCACCTTGGCAGTGTTACAGAAGTGATGCACTAAGCGCAAGACACTCCAAGTGGTTTGCAAACATTAATCAACTGACTGTGATTTGTAGAACTTAAGGTGGAATATGATCATAATAAGTGCCTCCATTTACTTATCTATAAATTACCTACAGCTATCCCCTGTCTCTCCACATCATGGTGACAGTGTGCAGTTAATTGATTCACAGGGTAAAGAGCTTTAAGATTGTCCGATGAAAGATGTTGCAGAAGTAAGTGGCAGTAAGCAGAAGTGGTGTTTTGGCAGGACGGCGATGTGCGTTTCACGCCATGGGGATGGTGTAAATGAGGTATTCGCTTCGCATTCTTGGGCTCCCTCCGTGTGTGGTGCAGGGAAAGCGCTCGCCCTCCGTGAAAGCAGGTTTTATGTTGTGTGACATAAACGCTAGAGACCAACCACTCTGTGTGCTGGGACATACGATACAGCTGACTTGGAGGCAAAATAATATAACCCACACCTCTCTGCCACGTCGGGATAAATCCCAGAGTGCACCTCTCAGAACAAGCATATCCTGTCATGAAATGTCAAGCAATCAACATCAATAAATAATGAGTTGAAAACGGCAAGGTGGCATAAAACTGCACAGCCCCGCTTGGGAAGGTAGGGAAGCTGATTAAGTGTTATTTCCTGATCTGTAAATCATCAATTCCAAACCTCTTTGTGTGTTGTCTATAAAATATTGGCTGTGGGCCTTTTGTTATAAAAAGGTAACTAATTTTTATAGCAGCCCCGTAAATAGTAATTAACATGCCACAAACTGAACAACATCCTGCTGTAAAAAATGGGGAAACACTGTGCCTAATTTTTAAGAGACCTGCATTTGTGCCTGGGTAGGGATGCATACTCGTTGGCCCCTGTTTGGGTGGGTAGACGCACATGCACTGCTGTGTTGGAAAGCTCTAGACCCTTGCTTTTGTCCCTGCCCTAGAAACAGCCCTGTTACGACCTGGGAAGGATCAGTGATCTGAAGTCCACAGTCTTTTTTCAGTGCCTGCTGTATCAGAGGAGGCAAAAAGGAATGATGAAGTAGACGATTACTGAATACAGCATTTTTCTTTCCAGCCTCTATCACTTAATGTTTGGCTTATGCCCTGAAACATGAGAAGGACTTAGATCTCTTCTCAAAGCATTTTTTCTGAGTCTGTCTAATAAAACTGTATATGCTCTGATTATCCATATAAATCCCTAATCCCTTTCTGAACAGCAGCAAACTGTTGACCTCAGTGATACAGTGAATCCCACAGGTTCAGCCTTTGTGCTTAAAAATAAGAAAACCAACCAACCTCTCATCCTCTTTCCTCAGTTTCAAACTAATAATCTTAGGGGTGTAGTCAGTGCCCCTTAAGGAGAGGGTAGACGCACATGTCAAATTTATTGTACATATAACATGCCGCACACATGGACCCTGGGAGGGACAGGAGCTGGGAGGAGAGGGAGGGCTGTGCAGCCTGGCCGGACCCGCGTTACGTGACCTGGAGTGTGCGCGCAGCTCCGGGAGGTGTTAATGGCCTGCGGCAACAACAGCCCTGCTCCTTTAGCCCCCCCACTGCCTTCCTTTAGAAAATTTGCACCTGGCCACATAAATGCTGAGAACAAGGACCTTCAGGTGCTCCCACTGGCAGCTACATCTTTGTGTCACAGTGACGGGAGCTGCGCACAAAGCGTTCGCCTCGGCTTTTTCTGCCTTATGCCTGCCTCACTTGAAGAGGGAAAGGAGGCGGTTGGGCTGCTAAGCCATTACCCTGGCTTCTTGATGTGCCTGTAGCTAGTGGTTGAACTACATGTTAGATTAATTTCTGAATCCAACGCATCTATTTGGTAGTTCTGGCACTGGCAGGGCCCAGTGAATTAGGGGATGTTACAAGCTTGCACTCTGGTACACGGCCTTATCTGTTGTATTTTTACTCAGTGGAAAAATGAGAAAAGAGACTAAAACATCATTAAGTGACTTCTGTAATTTTTGGTTGTATCCTTGTGGATAAGGAAGGCTCAGGGCAAGGTAGAGCTGTATCACACCACTGTTGCTCCACATCTGTGATGGCCTCGGTGTAGCCAGTTCTCCATCCAGTGCCTCCCAACTCCTTTGTGTTACCTGTAGTCTTTCTTGGTTTCACAGCATGTCTCAGTCTCTTCACTTGCTCTACGATCAGCAGTGTTTGACTCCTGCTCTACCCTGTCTTTTGACGCCCACTGTCATGCACACTCCACACACACTGATGCAGTATTTCCTCTATGAATTTTTACATCTACATTAGCAAGTAGCATGGCACAGGAGGAGCAAGCCAACAGATCAAAAAGTCTTGTGCTGAGGCCGCTACATCAACACTGTACGTGCTTCAGGGGGCTGGCTTTGTATTCGAGTTACTGCAGTCCGACAGACTGAGTGTCTCGGCTACTCACGCGGCTTGAAGCTGTTGGAGGGGCAGCCATCCTATAAACCTTTGCTTTCCAGGCTGTGGGCCCCTCAGCGGGCTGTGCCTGGGAGCACCATGCTGCCTTTTTGGCAGTCTCATGCAGATGATAATAGCGCATCCTCGTTCCTGCCACCATTACCCACAGGACCTCAGGCAGGGGAGCAAGCCTTGCTTCTGTTCCTGGTCATGTTGCTATCAGGTTGCTGCTGCTGTCTTATTTGTGTTCCCGTTCCTTTGCGAGCGACGCTCAGGGTCTTACTGCTCAGACCTGCTGGCAAGGGATGCACTAGCACCTACCCTCCTGAATATACTTTTGTCAGAGGAGGAAGACAGGGACAATGGCTTTCCGTGAGTCTTTGCTGATGCAAACTGCTTCACCTGGTTTGATTGAAGGTTCTGGTCCCAGGAGAAGGGTTCTGATGGGAGGGGGCAGCACTTTTCTTAGGACATGAGCAGACAGCAGCAGGTGCAAAACTCTGAGATGCAGTGAGTGAGCATGGCAGAACATTAAAAAAAAGAAGTAATAGAAGAAAGAAAGGTTTCAGCAAGGTGGGAAAAACAACAAGAGAACGTGAGCCAGGCACGGAAGGGTAAGGATGCTGAGGAATAAGAGACAAGGTCATGATGCTCCTGTGAAGAGGAGCACTTGACCCTTCTGTCTACCTTCATGCCACACTGTGCCCCTTGTGTTCACTTACTTAGACAAACATTGTTGTCTTCGCTGTGGATGTGTGTCAGTCACACCATCTTTAGGTGAGATTATGTTGTAGACACCCAGACAATGAGCACAGTGTGGTCTGATTCCACTCCACCAGGGATGCTGCAGCTGCTCAGGAGCTTTAACCTGAGATACTTAACATTTTCCTGCTATTGTGGTAACTGGTGTTTACAGCTCCACAAGGCAATGGCAAAAAAGGTATGCTTTTTAGTATGTAAAATCTCCTTTGCAAGAGGTTACATATTGGTTCAGGATTTCAGATTTTGCTGAACTTTTTGTAGGACACAAACTGTGGTAATTCAAATCATCCATCTTTAAAACCAGATTTTTAAGCAAGAAACTGAATAATGTCCTCAATTAGAAATATAGTGATAAAGGCATGTAGTGATTTCACAAAAAATATTAATAAAAATAGTTTCCTGCCCCCTAAAGCATGGGATGACTCCACAACTACTCCACAACCACTGAATTGCTATTGAAGTCAACAGGCAGCATAAAAATACAATAGCAAAATCCTAATACGCAGCAAATCTACTTTGACCACTAAGGCCCAGAGCCCCAAAGTGTTTTCTACCACTCTCCTATTGATTGCAGTGGGAGTTGGAGTCAGGTTCCCAAGTACCTATCAGAAACTTACCCCAAGTGACAAGATAATGCCTCTTTGTAACTCTCCAGCTTGATTTATCCACTTCTGACAGAGTTCTGTGAACAGGGTCTGGTTAAGAAATATGAACTTGTTAAACCTTGCTGAAAGGTTTGGAGAAAGGCTGCGATCTCCAGTGAGCAAAGTGCGTATCTCCCGGAGCAGGCTGCATGCTGGGGCCATTCATCACGAGCCGTGGGGAGGGGTCTGGCAGGGAACAATTGATATGGTTTTGCCATTGAAGAGACAGTTTCCCTTTACAACATATGGAAGACAGATTACACTGGCCCGTCCTGATGTGAATGGAGCTCAGATGGGAAGAATACATGGGTGAGAGAGGGACATTTAGGAATCAATATCATCTGACACCCGTTTTCTGTTTTCAATATGCAGACCTGCACCTTGCTGCCTCTGGAAGCGTCTTCCTCTGCTTGAATTTCAGTTTTCCCAGCAGATACACCCCCCGTGTCCTAAACCCCAGGGTCTTTCATCTTGCATGGCTGGTGGCAGAAACTAATGGAAGAGGCTAGCCCTCGACACCACACCTCCACCTCCACCTTTCTGTCCTCCCCTAGCAGGCTTGCCAGGTTTTCAAAGTGACAAATTTGGACATGAAAAGTGTTGGCAGGATATCATGGGAAAGTAGTTGGGTACACATCCGTGGGGATGGTGGGAAAATGCTTCTCCAAACCTCAGATCTTCTTCCACTACAGATCTGGTTCTTCACCTTTATTTTCTCTTTTCCAGTGCCACATGAACCAGCTAGAGTCAACCTTAACAAAGTACTGTCAGTCTGTTTGTTCATGAGGAACACGTGCGCCATAATCAAGGCAGATAAGGGGAAATAAGGAGAATCTAAGTAAAATATGGAGAAGCAAAGCAACTCACAAAACAATGTTATAAAACAAATATGCAAATTGCAAAGAGAAAATAGAGAAAGAAATAGAAAGTAAAAAAAAGCAAGCAACCCACGTTAATAAGTTCCTTAAGGGCAAGACAAAATGTACAGTAAATACCTCTTAAGAACACAGTCTTTCTTGGGGAAAATTTCATCAGGTTTTGCAAAAGGGAAAAAGTTGTGCTGATGAAGACTGTATGAAATAAAAAAAAGATATAGCAAAGGTATGTGTCAGAGCAAAATAACCAGGGAGAGAAACCAAGCAAATAAACATTTCTTAGGATTTCTGTTCAAAAAGTTAGTGTTACCTGCCTGCCCTGTGTGGGGTAGTGCCTTGGGCTGCAGCCCATTCGGTGTGATGTTCAGATGAAAGACCTGTGTTCTTTTTCAGACTAAGGGTGAAGAGGGACCCGATGTGAGTGGGATCGCAGACCAAGGGAGGTGTGAGTCCACAGAACGGTTAATCTGTGGCAGGAGTCGGGGTAAGCCAGGGTTAGAAGAGCAGGGGTGTAAGGGTCTCTTGACTTTTAACACTGCAGGGAAGAGGCAGGAAAGGGGTCAGGAAAATTTCTTAGAGATGAGAGAGAAAACAAAAGCAATAACATTCCTCTTAATGTAGGGTATTTCCTTATTTGGTGAGCGAAGACACTGGTTCTTTACAGCAGTTACATGTCAAAATTAAGAGCTGTGTAGAATACCAAGCTTGAGACGCAGAAGATACTACAAGTTAACATACCTGCAAAGCATCAGGTGCATTAAAACCTCATAAAATTGTAGTAAATTGACAGATCTTCTTGCAGGGAAAGGAACAGTTCAGCTCAGAGATACAGTAAGATTTAAAAAAAAAACCCACGAGAATTGTACAGAAAAGTTTTCTTTGTTCATCTTTGTGATGTCTCAGCATTGCTCAGGATCATCCCACCCCTCCACTAGCAGTATTATTGGCTTCCACCACTCTCTGCCGAGGAGTCCTGAGCCATGACCACCTCTTTCAGTCCACCACACAAGAGACTATACATCATCATTGTTATTATTACTGAGGTGGTGTGCTGGGTCTCCAGTAATTCACTGATGCTTTGTGTGGGAGGCACAAAAACTGCAGGCTGTGGGCTAGAGCTCACTGTTGGGAAGTTCCTCCAGAGACTTCATTTTAAAAGTTATTCACTTTACCCTAAGTTATCAAGATATATCTGTCAGGGACCTTAATGCACTAATAGGCCTTAATGGCCCTAAGGAGCAAGGTCACTCCACCCACCCACGCTGCCCATGGGCCCTGGGATCTGTTTCAGCTCAGGAACCTATGGACCTATGTTATAGTCTCATATCGAGACCCATCTCCTGCCCCCTTCTCCCTCTGTTCCTCACTGAGCTCCCCAGATGGACCCTGGACATGATCCATCACCTCTCCTTGCTTGGGGCTGTCAACAGAAATGGTTATCATCAGACCCTCCAGTTCTGTCCTCCCTCTCCAGATCCTCTCCAAGTCTCTGCCTGGGCTGGGATCGCCCTTGGCTCTCCACTTGTCCTCCCTTGTGTGGCAGCCCCACTCTTACTGCTTCCTGATGATCTCACTGCTTTGCGTGACCTTCCTACGGGGTAATAAACACTGTCAAATTTAGGAAGAGATGCCAAGGCCATTTATTTTAAGATTAGCTAATAGCTAAAAAAATTACAAAGTCAGGGATTGAAAGTCTGAGTGCACTGAAGAGGGCACCTTGTGTTTAGGGACTAGCAGACATTGGGGAAATGTGGGAATGTACCAAAGAAGAAGAGGAGTGGGGCCTCTTGTCTCTGCGTGGCCACAGCTTTATAGCAAAACAAGGCTGTGTAATTACTTCTTGGTTTGATTTTTTTTTTATCCTGTAAGTTGAGCAAACAGACCCTTAAGCAGTTGCACCGGCTACATTAGTCTCTCAGCCCGGGTGTGTTGGAGGAGCACTGGTGCTGACTTTTCTTACAGACAAGAAATAGATGCTGGGGGTGGGAGATTTACAGTGTCTGTGAGAGTCATGAGGGATTAAAAATGAGTTGCTTGATGGAGTGAGGCTCATGATTTGGGATTAGCCTGTACGTCACATATCCCCAGCTGAAATGGAGAACATTTGGCAGGAGTGGGAGGGCCTCTTCATAAAACTTAGGCAGCATGTCACTGGTTAGTGGCCAAAACTATGGACCTGAAACTTATCTTTAGTGACTCTTTTTTAGTGGGGAGAAGTTTGTGGGAGGCTAGGCCAGAAAAAAAAAGGAGACTGCTGTGGTTGCAATTCAAGATGAGAAAGTTTTGTGGTATACAGAAAGAAGAAAGGCAGGAACATTTTTCTGTTTCCTTTCCCCCAGACTATTTAGACAGCTGCACTAGCAAAGGACAGAAGGCCTGAGAAGAAGCAAAAAGAGGCTATGGAACAGGGAAGATGAGGACAGAGCTTGATAATGCTTGTTTTTTCTCATTCCTGGAACAGTGTCCCTAATCTCCCTCCTCAAGCAGTTTCATGCTTGCACTGAAAAAATGGCGGTCACTGAACAATTATGGAGACCAGAAATGGACTTGTTTACTCCAAACACTTAGCAAAGGTATTGCTTACTGTTACAAATCAATGGTCTTACTTGTTGAGCGCTATCTTTTTCTAAGAGCATCTTCATCTAGATATTACCCATCCTCTTCAGCCTAGGTGAAAAGGCAACCCATGTGAAGCACACAACTTTGTTAAAGTTCTCACTACCATGTCTCCTTTTTTTTATTCTTGTTCATCCAGAATGCTTCTTTATACACAGTAACATGTGATGTCACAAGTCGGTATTGGACTGATTTTTCAAATCTTACTTTTGTAGGAATCATATCTCATGAACATTTGTAGTGATGCTTAAAATTTTGATACATCAATATCAATTCAGACATTAACTTCACTCCTGCTCTCTAAAATCATCTTAACCTTCAGCTGGCCCTTGAAGTTAGGCAACTTCATTAGTGTATTTTTTATTTCAGCATCTGGTAGATATATGGATATAGCTATAGTACTCTCCTTTACTCTGTGCGTGTGTGTTGCTATATTACAGACCTTATATCAATGAGCTCATCGAAATGAATGGAAAAACAGTCACATTTATCTAAATCATCTGCTAGTTGAATCGTAAGGTCATCATCCAACTTAATTCTTTAACTTCATCCCTGCTGTTTAGTGTGCATTTTATATTCAATCATTTTGGTTTTGTTATCATAGGCTTAAAGTAATGGCTTGGCATAAGACAGGCTTGTTCCTCCTGTGAAATCACCATCAGATAGCAGTTTTTGATGTGCAATGCAGCCTGCCACTTGAGAGCTTGCCAATACAATATTATTTGCTGTCATTGGAAACTTCTGTAGTGAAGTGCAGTGCCTAGGAATGTTTGTCATTTCAATTGGGAAGGATCCTTTTTTTATCCTCTTTCATTCGAAAGCAAGTTTTTATGATGCCTTTCAAAATAGCATTTAACAGTAAAATATTCTCAAAAATCTACTTTCAGAATCCGGAAGATGTAATGGCTTCCAATTTTGTTTCATCATACAGTACTTGATTGTTCCCTCGTGCCTGAAAGCTTCAGTCTACTGCTTTATTATACATTTTTGCACTTAGGCTCCAGAGCCACAGTGTAAATATATCAGTGATCGCTTGTGCACAGAGCTTGGGTGTGTTTATGCAACATGCTAGATCACATAATAAATACTGTAAACATTTTTGTATACATCACTAGCAGTTTTATTCTCCCAGCCTTTAAATAATGTCCCGCTATGTATTAAGCCTGCTTTTGAGGCTTGGCGCCCATAAAACACAGAGAGGGTGTTGCATAGAGTGCTAAAGCCATGTTGCAGTAATGCGGATGAGGAGCTTTTTTTTTACATTTATTTTCATATCCTGCTTATAATGAAACCATGTGTTGTTGTATTACAAAAGGAATAAGCCTGTGATAAAAAAATAGCACTGTAATTACTTGCTACCAGTGCGATGCCAGACCTCTGCTGGTGCCAGTATTTTGCCATTAGCAGTTTGATTCTTTCCCTGCTTCCTCTTCATTCCCTCACTGCTCTATCTTCACCTAGAAATTTTCTTTTCCGCCCCACCTTAGTCTTCTCACTTCCCTATGGGCTGTGCACCCCCAAACTCCTGGTGATCCTTTCCTATTTGCCTGGTCTCTGCCTCTTTGTCCTGCCCTCCAGCTGCCCTGTCACCTTGTTCCAGGCCCAGCGGTGAACGTTCACTTTGTCCTTTTTCCTCCTCCGGTCTCTGCCCACAGCTACCTTGCTCCTCCCTGCTCCCCAAAACCTCAGCACCTTTCCTCTCCCCTAACTGCTGCAGAGGAGAAACGGAGCAACCTTTGCGAAGGGAGCGCGGGGGAAGCCCAGGTTTGCCCGTCTCTCCCTGGGGGCTGCCCATGGAGATGCCCATGGAGAAGGAGAGGTGGCTCCAGGGAGGTGCACCCTGCTGAGCACCAGAGCGCGAGGCAGTAGCTGAGCCGTTTGCCTGCGGGTCTGTGTGGGTCTATCTGTCCACTGCCTCGTAGCTACTCCGAGCGCAGCATACCCAGACTGCCCAGCTTTCAGTTAATGCCCTTGGCTGCTTCTAGACAAGGCAGTTGAAGAGGCCATGGGTAAGCCATCAAACCCCCAGCCTGCATTTTGCGCCTGATATTAAGTATATGCTGCCGCAGTTAGATTGCCACTTGCGTTAGGGAGCCTAAAGCCAGCGTGGACGTGTCCTCAGCACATGGAAAAATGCAGACATACCTTGTTAAGGGGCTGAAAGGGGGACGAGAGTTTTAAGTACGGCTGCTTGAAACCGGGAGACTCAAAGAGATCCCTGACAGCCCTCATTATGTGTGAGTCCCTTTCGGAGGGTAGCAGCAGAGCCAAACCTGTGTGAAAAAGACATGAGGGTGAGGAGGCAGGAAGGGACAGAGGCTGGAAAATTATTCACCCACATCTTCCCTACTGTGCAGAAGTTTATATGTGATGCAAAGTGTTTCTAGGCTTTCCTGGGTTCCTTGAGTTTGGTATGTCCCAGGAGGGCCCAAGGCTCTGTTAAGTTTGTTTCTTTGCTGAGAAACATAAGGAGAAACATAAGGCATCCTGTCTCCTATGCCTGTCCATATGTGGCAATAGAGTGATGCACAGTAAATAAGTTATGGAGACCTGTGATCAGGAATGAAAAGGTTAAGTATAGTGACATTTAAGCTGTTATCTCTGGGCATTGGAGGGCTTATGTGCACCCAAACTGGAACCAAAATAGTAACTTGTGTTTAAATCTGAACTTACCAGTGAACCTTGGTGTGACAACACTGTGCATTTACATCCAGAGTGGCCTTTTCCTCTTAAGCACAGGGAATGTCTCTGCCAGATTCACACAGAAGACACTGGAGCCAATATAGCGGTTTTCCTACCCCCTGTTCTGGCAGTGATTTAGCCAAATCAGGTTAGTATGTGGATGAGGCTCCAAAATATTCATGTACACACTTGAACTACAGGTATGATTTATAGGGCTGGTCTTTTTTTAGTTCCAGCCTATGTATAGATCAATGCTGAATTAACACCGTGCTGAGATGAATGGTGTGGTTCATACCTCTTAGAGATGTTGTTCCAGTTGGCCTGAAGATAAAATAACATCTGCTCATGACAGAGCATAAAAAAATGCAAGTGAAAAGGCGGGGTCTTCTCTATGATAATACATGAATACTATCTCTTGATTTGACTTTTGGGATGTTTGCTGTGAATGCATTCATATGTATAAATATACTGCAAGGAAAAAAAAAATAAGCAGAAGGAGCTGAAATTAAAGAACACAAATACCCAAGGGCTGTTAAAAGGCAATGGCAGAATGATAAACTTTGAGGACCCAGTCTAGAAATGGAAATATTTTGATGTTCTATACTTGGGTGAAGGACTGAGAGCTGAAAGACCCAAAAAGAGACTGACCCTGTGCCTGAGGGAGTGGTAACTGTAAGTTTTTCAACAAAAGGAACAGGCAACGACTCTCAGCTTTTTAAATGAAAGTTAAAGCTGATCCTGGCAAAAATCTGGTACCTTTTTCAAGCAGCTATGTAATGACATTGCTTTCGACAAGCCCAATCTTGCCCCTACTGGGTCTCCCTTAATTATATCTTTAAGAGAAACTTTGTGTGATCTTTTACTCTTCTGTCTCTTCTGCCTTCTGATACATGGGTATTTTTTTCCGTGATTTGCATCCTGCAGTACTTTGCAGTCTTAACCCACAGTCCTTTACCACTGTCTTGAGGCCAAAGCATGGAAATGCAGATGATTTGGGTGTAGATTTACTGAGTGTGTGCTGGGAGATAATTTGCTTGCATGAAAACTGCTTTATGGAATGAGCCTCTGATGCTCAATGAGGAGTGTTTCGAGCAAGTCCAGAGACTGAAATAGTGTTGTCAGAGGTAATGTATCTGGGAAAGTGCTGCTTATGAAAATTGCATTTGCATTAAGCCTATAGAAAAACACTTAGGACGTAGGAAGAAACTATGCTTTTAGTGGTCATTAGCTCTTGGAAAATAATTTCTGGTGTTACTTGGGCTCACTCCGATTGGCCCTTCCAGGTACGCAGCGATGCTGTGAAATTTCCTTTGCCATTCTGCTTTCTCAGTCCGGGGAGAAGGGAGCTGCACTCTATTAAAGGATTTTTTTCCCTTCTTTTACAAGGTTGTTTGTTATCTCGGAATGCAGGCCTGCACTGGAGCGTGTAATTACAACACCATGTCCTGGGTTAGAAAGAACTCAGATACTAAATTGTCCATGTCATCACCTGAATTTGACCATGAAATATAGCACAGAGGGGCTGGGAAGGCAGTCTGTAAAGAGGTGAGGGCTAAATGGGCATTTTGGTGCACTGGGCAAATCCAATCTGCTCAATCCATTGCTGCAGTCCCACCGTGGCCATTTAATATTATTACCTGCTTCTTGCCCTTGAAATTGTGCTTCCACCTTTCTTTCCATGAGGTGTGTCTGAGTGGAGGAGGTCAGGGTTAGAGAAGAGTGTAATAAAACATGACTCATTTTACATGGGTGATCAGAGTCCTATTAAGTTGCAAAGGAGTTGATTTTTTAAAGAATGTCTTTTTTATTCATTCTTTTTTTTCTGTGTGCAGACACTAGAAAATAAAGGGGTGTTCAGGGTGTTCAGAGATACCCCCAAAGCTGGAATAAAACCACTTACACTCCTTTTTTCAGAAATTCTTCATTTTGTTCACTTGAGCATCTTACTGTTATCACAAATTTTGAGGTTAAGGCTTTTTCTGTGCTTCCACTACATGTTAGAGCAGAAAAAACTGTCAAGTCACCTATCGCCAGGACCAGGAAACAGCTTTTGCAGGGACCTCCTCTGAGCTCAGAAAAGAAAGGTCTGTGTGAGGCAACTGGATCAACATGGAGACTGGTATTGTGTCTGGAGAGAGAAGGTGGCTGTACCCCATATTTCTCTTCTCTACATACAGGTACCACTTGCCATAGTGCAAACAGGAAGAAAGGTTTGCAGAAGGGTATGTCTAAGAAACACAAGACTTGCATGGAAGTGTTTGTGCTTCTTCTGGCTTGGGGATCAAAAGAGATCTAGGATGACAAAACTGATGGATCAAAAAGAAAAGCAGGACAATGACAGAAAGCGGTAGTTGCAGAATATAAAGACCACCTCTATCTCTCCCTTAGTAGTTATGCTCAATAACTTCACAAAAGAAAGTTTTGGTATGAGCATGTGTGTTCGTAGATGTGTGAAATAAAATCCCATGAGTTGTATCAAAACATTTTTTCATAAATTCCACTCTTCAACAAAAAATATTTAACAAATTTCAGTTAGCTGTGTTTCTGACATGCAATACCTTCTGCAACGGCATTCTTGCACACAATCCCCAGGCACCTTCTCCTCTCTGGATTCCCCACATTATTGACCACACTTACTTTACAGTACATTGGTCTTAATAAGTGAATATTTTTTTAACATTTGAAAAGACTGTGGTACATAGTTACATTTATTTCTTTTATATACTTTCATGATTAACTGTAGGCTTTGGAATAATAAAAAAAAATCTCAGAATTACATGCTCGATGGATCATTGATAACTCTGTCAATGTTTTAAATCTCCGCAACACTCTCTGAAGTGACAATTTAGGTTATGTGATTAAACATCATTAAGTAGACATTAAACATCAGGTCAGGAAATGCTAGTATGGAGGCTGCATCTTTGCTTGTTTATTTGACTCTTAACAAAGTTTGATAGCTTGCTTGTACACTCGATGCCTATGAATATAAATTGGTGCCTGCAGCATCACTACAGGAGCATGGAGAGTCTGTAGGGCCTTTATAAGTAAAGGCTGTTGCTAGGGTTTGTGGCTGTTTAAAAATAATGGCCTGTTTCAGTACATGGTTGTCCAATGTGGTTCTGCAATGTCCTGAGTGCATCAGATCTGCTCCACTTTGAGTTTCTGATGTGCAACCAGTATTGGCCCTCTCAAATTAGAAATGGATCTGGTGAACTAAGTTATCTTGCTGCAAACAGTGAGCTGTGAATAACACTGAAGAAGAAAAATACATGAAAAGGCAGTTGGAAATTTTCTTTTGCAATCTATATTTTGAATGTATACAATGTTGTGAAGATGTATGCGTTCCAGTAGCCAAATTTTTGCAGAGTTTTTTGTTGTCAAAATCAGCTTATTGTTTGTTCTAATCTACAATGCAAAAGAATTGTGATTTACCCTGGCATACATAAGGATCATTTTTACTGACGTACTGTAGTAAAAAACAGTGGTGAAAAGGTTGTGCTGATACATTCTCATCTCAGAGGAATGCTGCAAAAAAATGTCCTGCTTGTTGGAACCCACCCTAAGGAAAATAAATGAAGGAGGAATGCTCCATATGTGTTGCGATACAGACTAGTCTATCTGCTCTTAGGGAGAAAGTCTTTACTTTCTTTAGCACAGAGGTCAGTAAGCGATCTCCAATTCCCCACCTCACTCTTGGCCCCTTTCAAAGCTGAACAAGGTAACAATGCAAGAAGCTTTCTAGTCTTCAGAAGCAGTTGCTATACTTCTGCATAAACTCCACATCTTTACCAATTTCTGTGCAATTTCATATTTTCTTCCCTTCTAAACCCTTCCACAAGAGCCATCAGCTCACAGTGATTTACGCCACTTGGGTTTTCTACACTTCTTATGCTTACAATTGTTTCCCGTAAAAGGATCCTTGCAGTAAGAATTTCCCCATTGTTTTCCACGACAAAACACGTGCAGAGAACTCATTAAAGTTCTTTGCTGCTCCTCTGCTTCCTGGAAATTGCACTTACACCATCATCTTTCCCTGCTATACCTAGAGCCTTCTTGTTTCTAATGCATCCAGCATATTTATTTTAGTTTGGCTCAGTGTCTCTGGATATTTGTTCTTCCTATCGGTTTTCTTCTTTTTTATTTCCAACTCTATGGTATGATTTATGCTATGTAGAGGCAGATATTTTTGAGTAAGTTTTCAAGTCTTCGTAACAGAAGGTTGTTTTGCAGCTCATGCTTTTCCCTACTCACTTATCCTTCTCCTGGGGCTTATGGCTCCCACTAACACCTAGGGAAGCATGCTGTACATACTCCATAATGGATTAGATGCCACTTACAAAAATAAATCTGCCAGTATCTACATCAGTGGGGATTAGGCACCCCAGTGACTGAACATATCAGAGATCTGGGAGTCCTGCTGACTTAGATCAGATTTTCAGATGCAAACAGGTATCTACCAGCACTTTAAAAGATTAGGTACCTTGTGCCTCTTAAGATTGGGGAATTTAGGTGCTTAATGTGACAGACTGTTGTTGAGATTCTCAAGAAATGCCTTCCTGTACCTGCAGGCACCTCAAAACCTCAGAAAGCCAGGCTGGAAGTACTCCTGAAAATAGAATGTAAGCTGCTAAGACTGAGGCGCTTTTGGAAATGCCAGTGAAATCTTTTATTTTCCCTCAGCCTGCATCAGTCCAAATTCTCCCATAACTCTAAAGCCCACTCTTACAAAGTTTAATATTGCTCCTTCCTCACCCCACTGGGAAATACCAGGATCACCCTGGGGCTTTTCCAGGACCCCATCTCTCCTTCTTCTCTCATCTGCTTTGTTGAATAGAGGATTATCTTGTTGCTTAAGGTAACATTTGCTGGGCATGTGACTTCTTTTGCATGGGAAGTTCAGTTGAGCAGGCCACATAGTCAGATCATTGCACCATTACAGTCTTTCTTGAATGAAGTGGAGATAAATATTATGTTTACAGGGGGATTATACATAGTCTCTTCTAAGAAAAGTAGGTAGACCCACTCTTTCAGGACCTGTTGGAAGTCACTCTCTGGGGCATTTTCACAGTGTCCCAGTAGTTACCGTGGATCACTGTGTCACCACCACCAATGCACCTGTGGAGAAATATAGGCTGTGGAAGACAGTTGCTCAGACAAAACTCTAAGCAAAAGCTCTAAGGTTGCAGATTAGTGAAATGATGATTCAAAAATGCACATACAAAAGCTTCCCTACTCAGTTCTTATTTTACCGGGGTCTGTGTGAATTTCCTAATTGTAGGGAGAAAGAGGTTCTTTGAGACCTAACCAATGAAATAGAAAAGGTAGGAAAAGAGTGCCAATGCACCTGCTCTGCTGGGAGTCTCCTGACCCCTTCTTGGGTATTGTATGCAAGACTGAAAGTATGTTGCTGTCCTCCAGGTGCTCTGCATTTGATGGTGAAACACAGCCCCCAGTTGCGAATTTCTAGTTAACAAGATGAGAGGTATTACAAGAAAAGGACTGTACACCTTTCTTGTGCAAAAAGTCTATCTGGTGGAACTGTAATTCTCTGGCTGCCCCCAAGCCATTTCTTTCGATGTAGCAGTCCAATTTAATAGTGCCAGTTTGCCAAGCAGAGACAAACCAAAGCGATTCATAGTTTTCCATAGCCAAACCTGAAGCACTGCCTCCCTGAAGCGGGGAGCTGGCTGGTAGCAGCCCACGCACAGAGACCATTGGCCACCTCTGGACCCCTGGTCTGGTCGAGCACCCCAGCGGCACAGCACTGCAGAGAATGGCCAGCAGATGACAAGGACTTGCTATGCTCGCTGGCTGGCTGCAAGCAGAACATCTGGAAAACGTGCAGACGGTGCAATCAGAAGTGTAAGATCTGGCTGGTACACTCTGACCCCCGTCCACATCAGGTGGCTTTGCTAAATTTCTGGGACTGCGTAAACCCAAACTTCCTGGCAAACCGAATGCCTTTACCTAATAGTCACTTTACAGGCGGCAGTTAGAGCTCTCAGTTCAGAAGAATTCAGATATTGTCATTTTAATTTAAAAAATCTCCCTTACTTGCCCTTTCTGTCTAGCATTCATGGGGATGTTACATGCCTAAGTAGGTTTTGCATTCCGGGATCTTTCTTGTGTTTGCTTACAATTTGTAAGTTGGCTGAGTCCCGAAAACTCATTTCCAATTCTTTCTAAA
Source organism: Phaethon lepturus (assembly GCF_000687285.1). Classification (NCBI taxonomy): domain Eukaryota; kingdom Metazoa; phylum Chordata; class Aves; order Phaethontiformes; family Phaethontidae; genus Phaethon; species Phaethon lepturus. Next base: position 60,728 of record NW_010542258.1, read on the forward strand.
GAAGGCTTCTTAAGAAATCAGGCTATGGAAATATCAGCCTCACTGTTCTCTCTTTTCACAGAGAATTACATGGTCTGTATACATTCCTTCACTTTCCAGTCTGTGTTACCAGAACCATTTTAAAACAGCCAGAACTGAGAGAGTTTTATAAGTGCTGAGGAAAATTTCAAAATTATTCTAATTTCAACTGTCCTTTACACTGAATAATTATTTGCTTTTGAGAATGGTGACCTAAGTATTAATTTTGGTTGCAATGCTTTCATTTGTTCATTTCCCACATAAAAAATGTTTCAAAACTTGGGGATTTTTTCCCTCTAAAAATACCCCAACATGTGGCTGTACTGATTAATCGACATTGTCAGCACAAAACCTCTTTTCCTGCCCACACAAAAGTGAAACAGTGACTGACCACAAAAAACGAGAAAATTGCAATAATTGAGGAAAAAACACAGTAAGAGAATTCTAATGGATGCAGAAGGGAGATTACAGCAACTGAGATTCAAAACTATTTTAGGAAAAATGAGTACAGTATTCAGAAGCAAACCAAGGACTTACTCATGTACAGAAAACACCACACCTATGTTTGGGATCAGATCTTCTGAGCACTTGCCATGGCATGTCTTTCAAATGGGGACATTTTGTACAGGACCCTTTAGGTCCAAGCCTTCTGTCAGGCTTCTAAGTACAAAGATGAAACTCAAATGCAGGACGAAGAACAGAACAAAATCTGAGCAAGAAAGAAGAACAAGAAAAATCATGTGACAGTTACTGCAGACTTGGCAAAGAAAATCATGATGCTGACTACAGGTCAAACCAAGAATATCAGGAGTGAGAAATTAGAAGGCAAAAAAGTTTACAAAAGCCAAATTTACAAAAATCAAAATGCAAATGCTGGTTATGTCTTCTAGCGCATCCTCAACAATTAAAAAAAGAGGGAGTAAGGAAACCAGTTCATCTATTGCTTTTATAAATGCAGTACTGGAATGTTACATGCCTGCCAGGTTGGCCAGTCAAGCATGCCAGTATGCTAAAATGAACTGTAGAGTGAAAAGATAATTAAAGGAAAAAAGAAAGGAAAAACTTAACTGAAAAATAAATATCAAGTGGAAAAACGGATTAAAGTGCAAAAAATACAAAAAGGAATGTAGTGTAACTTCCTTATGTAGGGAAGCATTAATTGAACCAAAAAGAAAAGCTTGTGCGAAGTCTTCAAGTTGAAAATGCCTGGTTTTCCCATTACAGCACTTTTTCTTATTTGATGATTTCCATGTTATGCTTGCTCTTACGGTTGTTCTGTTTGTTATGTTTGCTGTTTGTCCCGTTGTGCTGGTCTCCTCATTGCATGCGTTTTTTTATTTAGCTCAGCATAATAAGCCATTGTAGTTCTGATGGTCAGGAAAGGTGCTTAAAATATTGGTGCACTGGGGTACAGCAATATTATGGCGCTTGAGTACCCCTGGTTTTGCTGACATAATTTTGGAGAGGTATTATGTGCTTGTGAGTATTGCTAACCACTCTACAAATTGTGCATTAATTTTTTTACAGATTTGCTAATATTCCACAGGCAGCAGGCACTGTAGTCCTGTCCTCCAAGCATGATGTTTTTCCCTGGGATGGAAAATCTGATTTTTACATCTTTCCTAAAAGTACCCTGAAAGAATGAAGCCTTCCCTACAGAGAATGTCTGACTTTGGTAGTCTGCTGCCATGAAAGATTTGTCTTGTCTCAGCTGCTCACGGCCAGGTTGACTTCTGACTCTCCTGAATGTCAGAAGGAAACACAGTTCAAAACTTTATTGCTGCTTCTTGCTGCCAGAAGACAATACAGCATTTTCAAAGAACTCCTGCAACAAATCCATGGAGTACTTTGAATTCCTCTGCTTTATAATATACGGAGTCATAAGGAAAAAAACTACCTCCTCATTCTGCCTTTTCCAAGGAGGACATTAAAGTGACAGATTTAAAGGACATTTACAACTCCATTGAGCCAGGAGGACTTGATTGCGTTTTTCCACATAGGAAGGAGGTGTTGGGTTTGTGTGTGTTCTGGGATGATATGTGGCTGCTGCCGGCCTTTCCAGATGGCCTGTGATATCATTGCTAAAGATCCTGAAATCTGCTGCATGAGGAAAATTGTTTCATGGCCCTCTGACACGTTTTAAAATGGTCTTTGCATAAATTTAAGAGACCAAGGAGACAGGAGAGTAAATGGAAGGTGACAGAAAGGGGCAAAGAGGAGGGCATTCGTATCCCTGAAGAGGCAAGGCAGGGGCAAAACGGCGTGACTAGCACGCTTAGCTTGTCTGTATAATGATTTTGAAAATCTCTGCCTACTGGATGGTTAATATTGGACCAGTTCCACAGAAGAAGTCCCCTCTCTCTTGAGAATAGCAGTATTTCTTCACGAAGATGAGACCGGGGCCACTGAAGATGAAGTGTGTGGACTGGGACCATGTGGTTCACACCTGGAGGATGTCAGGAGTGCATGCAGTCCTGCTCCTCAAGGGGAGAAGGGGCCTTTTAGCAGCTTTGCAGCTCTCTGCTCATCGCCCTGCCGTGGTGAGCTCTGGCTGGAAACAGCAGACAGAGCTGGCGAAAGGAACCTGTTCCTAGAAACAGCCTGAACGGCTCAGCTGGCAAAGCAGAACAGCTGGAAAAATGTTCCTGTGGCGACATGAGCTGGATGGACGGGCTTTCTTTGAGATGGTCTCCTGGGAGAAGGGGCATGGGGACGTCTGCCAGCCAGGACCGAGTCTCATTTGTAGAGCAGCAGGAGACACCTTGGCAGTGTCCAATGAGCAGAAACCTCCATCCTGTGGGGCTCTGACTCCAAACCCGCCCCATGGAGCTGCACTCACTGCTCTGGGAGCAAGTGGTGATGCAGAAAGTCCACCGGGATGCAACAAATACACATCCTGGCCCCCCGCTCTCCTCACCCCTTTGCACCCACTCGGGCCGTCAGGGCTCTTTGAGGAGAACCTCTGCAGCCTCCCATCAGCCTGGTGACTGCACATTTACCCGCCCAGAGCACATGGCAGTGGTCTTGGCCAGAGATCTGGATTATACATTTTAACAGCAGGATCTCGCTTTTGTTCCTTAAAGCTGTCTGAAAAATAAAATAATTTAGAATGCAGCTACAAGGGACTTTTGTTTCCCCGTCAAATGCACCTGCCCAGTATCTGATGAGGACAACATACGCAGCACAGCTAATGAGCCCAGACAGCATGAAACTATATCCTGAATTGAGGTTTGAGTTTTGTGGAATCCTGGTGCCATTGTCAATAGGATTATTTTGCTATATATGTTTGGAAGAGGAACAGAGGCATTGAACAGTGACAAGTAATCTTTGCTTGAAAATATTCTTAATTGAAAAATAATTCTTAATTTTACTGTTGATGATGCAAATGTCCTATATATCTTCAGTTACATCAAGATCTTACTCACAGCTGCACAGAAATTGATAGGATCATTGCACAAACTGAAACTTATTGTGTCCACCAGAAGAATGCATCTTATGAAAAAATCATTTTTCTCATGAGAATCTAACAGGTGCAGGAAAGCTTTAAAGAATATGCCACAGACACGCAGCTCTAGACAAGATATGTGAGTCTTTAGTGAGAGTATGGGAGTTAAATTTATAAACTCCCGAAGTAATCAGCAAAGCTGTTGAACAAGAAAATGTTCAAGGGTTTTCAGTGAAGAGAGGGGTAAAAAACAGTGCAAAACACACGAATTTATTCTACAGCAGAACTTAAGGAATGCAAATAAATGGAAGCACATAAAACAGACTTTAAGAAAATAGGTTCAATGCATGATATAAGCATCTGGGAATGAGACAGTGAGAAGCGAACAGAAGAGGTTATTGCAGTGTTATGTATCAACGGTTGCAAAGGGAAAGACTACCCAGGAGAAGAAAATGTCTTCGTATGCAATCAAAAGAACTGAGTGCCGGTATTAGAAGGAAGGATTATCCAGTATGTGAAGATGCTGAATCAAAAGGGGCACAGCCTGTTCCTGTTACTGCAAAATTCTTCACTGTATTTAGTTACCATGCTGTCTGCACGCGTTGTTTAAACACTTGCTTTCAGAAAGTACCAGGCTTGAGGGTATTCCACTGACCTCCACAGCAGCCTTCAGCCTATCAGGGAGTTCACAAATCTTATTTTTGTTTTAGGCAGTGAAAATCAGGACTCCAGCTTCAGGCTGCAGGGGTGGGATCTGTCATCCCCTAAATTGAGAAGTGAAGATATAGGTTCCTTCAACTGTGATAGTTGTCTGGACTCCCTTTGTAGTCCAAGGAAGAAAAAAGGTTCTGTTCATCTCATTCATCTCATCCAAAATAGGTCCTGAACTGTACCAAAGAGGTGTCTGTTTCTTGGCATAGGCTAAAGGGAGTTGCTGGTAAACAGCCCATGTGGAGGGATTTATTTGAGTGAGGCGAAATGAGTCCCCTGCCAGATTTCTACTCTTAAGAGACTAAAACTGAGAGGAGCAGAGAGACACTTCAAATTAAACCCAAGTTTTTTTACTGATGCCCGTTTCTCAAGTAAAAGGTTAGGAATGGTGACCTCATTAGGCCTATTCATTGATAGGGTTGATTAAATAAGCTTATAAGAAACTGCTGGACCAGATGCACAACTCTGAACAACTATGGAAGTATCACGTATACATTTGTGTTCTCATACCTCCACATTTTTACCCTCCTGATACATTTCCATGGGTGCTTCAATGCTGGACTGGGGGCAGCACCCTCCAAGAGGGAAACAGAGCACAGTGGGGCACAAGCTGGGAAGGAAGTCCTTGGAGTTGCTTTCTGCTGTGGAGTTTTCCATGATTGTGACCCTGCAACTTTGCTATGGCTCACACTGCTCAGAAATCCTTGCTGGGCACTTTCAGACAGGAGCTGGAGTAAGCACTCCTCTGAATTTAAAGGAACCTCAAAGCATCAGCAGCAAAACCGTGTATTTAATGACAGAAAGGAAGCCAGCTGACTGCGGGGCACCTTGCCAACAACTCCCATGACTCAGAAAACCCATCTGACATACCTGCACCACCAAGTACACCATAATCCTTTTGCCTCACATGTAAATTTGGTTTGTACATTCCAAATGAAAAAATGTTGCACCCCCATGCATTTGCTTTCATCTTAAGACTACATAACGTGATTGTGCTTGAGCAGAGTATTCAATACTTGCTTGACAAAAAAGGGATGCCTTTATATAAACCCTTTAATGAATCACTCTTAAAATCTTACCAGACGCCTCTGATAAAGTCTTTAATGTGGTCTCAGAATGTGAGATATCCTAGTTGTTCTAGTATAAAGACAAAATGTGTACCTTTTAATCAGGGTAACAGAGTGAGCACTATGCAACTTATCATTGCACAGCATGAAGTACATATTGAATATATTGAAATTGCACTGATACCTAGATTTTAACGCTTTGTTTTGAACACACGTGAAGGACCAGAAGAACCGAGCTCTAGGGCTTCACTCTGCTGTCTCTGACACTGTTTCTCACACTTCACTACATGGCTCAAAGATAGTGTGATGTCTGCTGCTGTGGATGGCTGGACATGAAGGGGAAGGCAGCAATTTTGCATAAAATCCATTTCTGTGGTAAGCTCAGATGCAGTGGGTGGCGAGGTGCTGGTAAGGAATTGCTCAAATGAGAGTCTGTTCCAAATTAGAAAAACTTTGCTCCCCAGAAGGTCCTCTGGGAGCAGAGAGGAAGGATTGCAGATGGGCTCAGTGTGGCCATCCCTGTGCAGATAATGAATGAGAAACCTGCACGGCTGTATACGTGGAAAGAAAAACACTTAAGTCTGTGATGAAAGGCCAGATGAAAAAGAAAAGTGTTATAATTCAACAGAATATAAAAGACAGCAGTAGGCCATCCTTTCTTCTAAGGAGACAGCTTACTATATCACTTCCCTGAAATCACAGCAGAGAATTGGTGCCTGAGGCACTTCTGACTTCAGTGTTTCAAGTTGTCCATAATCCTTCGTAGCCTTCACCCAAACATGAAACCCTGTAATGAGCATAGGGAATTACTAAGGGCAAGAAGTGCTCTCCCTAGTTATTTCCTGAAATCCAAGCCTGAAAGAAAGTACCAGTTTTCAGGTGCATGCCAGACCCTTTGTGTTCATTGCACCTTCAAAAGAGGGATGCCTCTGGGCTGGACCCGAGCCCAGCTTAAGAGATGGTCTTTGTTTTAAACTGCAACCAAGCCTAGTGAAATTCCTCTCTGATGAAGTTTTGTTTCATTCTGGGTTATATGAAAAATATCTTATACTTGTTTTGTAGTCTCCTTGGTTGAACAAACCTTGAAGGAAACCTGAACTAACATCTTCTTCTAACATATGCATGTAAAAGAGGGGAGGCAGAACTGGAAAGAAGAGGTGGGACTATCTACCAAGACATGGGAGTCCAAGCTGCAACATATGATTGAAACCTGCACTGCTTTTGTAGCATACAGGATGGAAAGAGTCAGCCAGCAGAGACAGAAGCAAGCAGGGTGAGGGAAGGGTACTATTAACATCTTGCAAGAAGCACACTGCAGTGCACCTGCATCCATCTTGTTCTGCTCCACACAACCTCGGCTTGCACTGGAAAACAGGAAAGGAAGACTCTCCCACTTTCACAGTTGCCAAGAAAATCTCAGAGGTAGGACTTGACCATGTCTGAGTGGGAGATACCCATAGGATTCAGCAGATAGCATTCTTGGAAAGGTAAACTACCTCTTTTAGTCCAATAAAATGATACCTTACCTTAAATATGATTATTTAAATGTCATGATCGTCAGTGATACCATTACTCATTTGAAAAGAAGATGGAGAGTTGCAGAACTGCACAGTTTACTGAGCCATTAATTGGTGGCCTTTGGGAGGTGCTGTATCTTAGGTTTCTACCCCTAGTCAAAAATGAGACAAGGTCAAGAGCCCTTGGGCACAGTCAGTGAAAGCTGAGCTGATGGGATCCCAAAGAGCACACGTCATACTCTAAATCTCTATAAAATCTGCTGTGAGCTGCTCTTGTTTAGGTGCATGTTTAGATTTATTTCAAAAGATGGAGCTTGGAAGGGCACCACAACCTCTTCTCATCTGATTCCTGCACACCACTGGGAACTATCTAAATTGCATGGCAGCAAATGACAGCTGTAATATAGCTACAAGCTACCAAGCCTGAATCTGGCTGACTGTGGCACCCATTGTGCCTCCAGGTTCATGACTAGGCTGTATTAAAATATTGTAAGAAACCGTAAGCTGCTCTGTCTCAGGTCAAGGAGGAAATTAGCAATGAGCCATGGAAGGATATGCTTTCTGGGGCATGTAATTGAAGATCACATAACAAGAAATTGTGCAAACTATTGCAATCGTTTCTGGAATATATCCCTGAATTTGGCTCTTTACATGCTTTACAAAGAAAAAGTTCAAGGTTTTAAGTAATAAAACATTTGCCTATGAAAAAATGGTTGTAAGAAAAAGGATCAGAAGGAACTACTAAAGCAGGTGATAGAGGGGAACATCTTTTTTTAGCAACTTTTAGCATCCTCACACTTAAATATAATGGATGTTTCCCCTTCATAGGGCTTCCCACAGGACCTTTCTTCCTCTTCCTTTTCATCCTGAATATGAGTGCATTCTCAGCAGCAGTAAAGTGGGCTGGCAGCAATTCTCAGTTCATTTTTTTATTATAAAAATTAAATTGGGTATGATGAGCTTTTGTAAAAGAAAGCGAGAACTGAAAATATCCAGAAAGTCACAAAGTACCGCCAAAAAGACATTTGGGAAGGGGTGAGGCTGTTTAAACTTACATTCTTCCCACTCTGGGCCAGCTGTGTTTCTCTTCTTCTCTCACACCCATCTTGTAAGCAGATGGAGTATTTTGAAGTGTTAATATAACAGAAAATAAGCCAAACTAGTTTCTTAAAACAGCTCCTAATTTAGTGTAGTTTAGCTTAAAGCAGCCTGGCTATTCTCAGTAACTGCTGAGTAACATAGCCAGACTAGGTGAGGAAAAAACTAATTTGGCTTTTTTCTCTTTCAGGGGATTTTGGTGATGAATACTGCAGGTAGAGCTGGAAAAATTGGGTAGTGAGTCTTTCCACCTGTGCAAAAGCCAAGCAAGTTTTGTGCAAAAGCCTCCATTTTGGCTTTAATTAGGCACAGTGTCCTGATTCCCTGCACATTCTGCTGTACATCAGAAGTAATTCCATTTTAAAAAGAAGAAACCTTCCATGAAAATAAGAGTTTTAAAGGGTTTTTTTTTCATATTTTTTGTGAATCCCACCAAAAAATTGTACGTGAAAGTCAAACTCTCTCAGTCCTGCACAGCAGCCAGAGACGTACTGGGCACTCAAGACATCACTTGCAAAGTAAAGCAGTGTCTCTATTTGTGCACAAATTGAAGCAAATTTAGAGAAAACATTGCAAAAGGTGAATATCAGTTACCTTAAAGAGACTGAAACTTTGGATGCACTTGTCTGGATGTACTGCTTTCCTACTCTGATTTAAGCAGTGGCTTCTGAAAGTGGAAATAGGCCCATGAGATCTCCCCAAGCCTGTATTTCTTGTGTCAAGGAGGACTTTTCAGTGCAGTGTGATGGCTTTACATCTTTATAATTCCCCAGATATCCTTCAAAGGGTTAATGGATTTGGATTTGGCAGATTTGCAGAGGACCACATGTTCCCTTATCTGCATTATCTGATTGTTTTGAGGACGGCTTCCCAGGAACATTTAAACTGTCTAAAGATTTTCATCTGACTGCAAGAGCATGGTTTAAAAATTAAACCTCCAATTGTAACATGTTAAAGCCTCCAGTGCAGTACTTGAGCCATGTGTTATCTTAGGTAGATGGCTCAATGACCCTGTCAACAGAGGTACTATGAGCACATGCCCAACAGCAATAACAGGAACAGCAGTGAGAAATGGCCTGTGCCTCCCTTCATATTACAGAGTTCATTTTGCTTTGCTTTGCTTCCGTGTTTAAGATCATCTATCATCCCCCTGGAGAGGGGAAACCGTTTGACTGGACATTAATTTTCTTGGAGGCCATTGTATTATGTAAATCCAGACTGACAACCCTATCTGTAATGCATGTATGTCATGCATGCTATGTACGTGTACATGATACGCCATACATATACATGGAGTAACATGGCTGATTCCGGCACTTGCAAGTCTGATATTGGCTTTCCTAGCCAGATCAAGTCTTAAAATTTGGGTCTAAATGCAAGTCCAGACAAGGGTAATCAGAAAAGAAATACAGTGTCATGTATTCTGGTGTCTATTGCAGACGACACCAAATTGGGCAGGAGTGTTGACCTGCTGGAGGGTAGGAGGGCTCTGCAGAGGTATCTGGACAGGCTGGATCGATGGGCCAAGGCCAACTGTATGAGGTTCAACAAGGCCAAGTGCCAGGTTCTGCACTTGGATCACAACAACCCCATGCAACACTACAGGCCTGAGGAAGAATGGCTGGAGAGTTGCCCAAGGGAAAAGGACCTGGGGGTGTTGGTCAACAGCTGGCTGAATATGAGCCAGCAGTGTGCCCAGGTGGCCAAGAAGGCCAACAGCGTCCTGGCCTGTATCAGGTTAGTGTGGCCAGCAGGAGCAGGGAAGTGACCGTGCCCCTGTACTCGGCACTGGTGAGGCCGCACATCGAATACTGTGTTCAGTTTTGGGCCCCTCACTACAAGAAGGATGTTGAGGTGCTGGAGCGTGTCCAGAGAAGGGCAACGAAGCTGGTGAGGGGTCTGGAGCACAAGTCTTATGAGGAGCGGCTGAGGGAACTGGGGTTGTTTAGTCTGGAGAAAAGGAGGCTGAGGGGAGACCTTAGTGCTCTCTACAACTACCTGAAAGGAGGTTGTAGTGAGGTGGACATTGGTCTCTTTTTCCAAGTAACTAGTGATAGGATAAGAGGAGACGGCATCAAGTTGTGCCAGGGAAGGTTTAGATTAGACATTAGGAAAAATTTCTTCACCGAAAGGGCTGTCAAGCATAGGAACAGACTGCCCAGGGAAGTGGATGAGTCACCATCCCTGGAGGTATTTGAAAGACGTGTAGACGTGGCACTTAGGAACATGGTGGACTTGGCAGTGCTAGGTTAACAGTTGGACTCAATGATCTTAAAGGTCTTCTCTAACCTAAATGATTCTGTGTGTCTATGATTCTATTCCAGTTTTTCAGTGCTGCTGCTAAAAAGACTCTGTGTTCATTTATATATTGGGAGATAAAATCTAGATTTGGCACCTCAGAGAGGCTTATTGTGAGACTGTACTTCCTAAAATAAGAGCAAAGGCTCATTACAAGTCAGCTTGCGGCAAATAATTCTGCTGGTCTTGCAAACTGTTGCCATTCCAGTTTTTACAGTGGTCTGAGACAGGACATTAGGCAGATTGGATTGAACTGATAAATCCAGAGACCTTTTGTGCTCAAAAGCAGAGAGTAGAGCGGTGGCTGCAGGATTAAAATCAGAGTTCAGAAAAGGAAAGGAGTGGAGGTAGATGGGAGGTGGAGAAAGAAGCGAGTCCAGAGATGAGGAAATTGTCATGAATGAGTAGTTTAGGCTACTTAAAGAATCACCGCCAAAGATGTTAGAAAAAAATAATTAACACAACAACTTAGTTAAAGACTTAATGGAATGGTGTTTTTTTAATCAAATTGCATACACACACAAACAGATATAGAGATAGAGATATATAAAGGTAATACTTATTAAAAATTCCCCTTGAGTTCACTGAGATATTCACATTGAATGTCTTTGCATTTCTCGACAGGCAAGGGTTGAGCCTCAGGGAGTCAGGGTTTCAGCTGAGGTCCCATTGTCTTTGGTGACGGTCTGCTGAATTTGCAAGCTTCAGGCTTTGTGAGCTCTGAGCGATGTCCCACTCAGAGGGAGATGCTGGTTGGAGCCCGCTGTTGTCCAGGAGAGCTCAAAGGGTTTCACTTGGGACCGCTGTTTACAGGGTCACAAAATGATTGACTTTAGGCATGAGTAAATTTCCATTCAGGCCACAATCCAGGTCAGTAATTACTGGAATCCTCAAATTTCCAGGAACACTGGTACTGATCCACCCAAATCACGTAAGGTATGTTCCAGGGCTATCAGGGGATGATTAGTTATTCCCACTCTCGTGCCTTGACCAGGCAACCGAATTCCTGGTATGCTCAGTGCCATTCTCCACCTTAACTACACAAGAGTGCTTGGTACAGTCAAGTGGCTCTCAACTGCGAAACTTATTGCACAAAGGCCAAGGCTTGACGGGAATTCCTCAGGTTGTAGAGCAGTCCAGGAGCAAGGAGGGGGGGAAATGCACCACCACACGTATGTATTCAAATGAGTGTTAGTATGGACAGTCACAGCCCCAATGAAGTTGTGCATTATGTCATGATAGACCTTGCCACTTGATGTGGAAGTATGTGACACAGCAGGTGGTGCAGCTGAGCAGGGGATGGGAAGCTGTTAACCCCTTCAGACCTCCTCTACAGCTCACTCTCTTCCATTCTTAGAAACCTAAATAAAGCTGGTCCTTTGAAACTTGTCTTACAGGTTTTCTCCTCTTCTGGGAACTTCAGCTTTCCCGAGCATGTTCCACACCGAGCTCAGGTGATGGTGGCATTTGGGTTACACAATTAAAGGCTCATCTCCGCAAACACAAAGGTGCACAGAGGAATGGCCAGCAGGGGAACCCCAATAGCCTGATCAGCAGAAGGAGCATCCCAGTCTGGATCCTGCCAGGGCTGTCATGGGAGAACGACCAGCCCCATTGTCTGGGGCTGAAACCCATCGAGATGAGTCATTGTGAAAGACTATCTGGAGCACCTTTTAGACTCAGGAAGTTATGGCCTAAAAGGTCATGACACTCATTATGGGATGCTGCGAAGAACATTCTGGGATGGTGCAAGATAGGATTATTAGTAGGATTATTAGGGGAAGGAACAGAGGCTGGGAAAGGAAGGGATCAAAGTGGATTGGGGAGGAATAAGTGTGGGAAAATAGAGGGGAGAGTAAGTGAAAGGGGCCCTTGCATGTAAATCAGCTGCTGGTCGGTACACTTGTCCAGCCATGCCACATGCCTGGTGAGTGCAGTCTGCCCTGTCTTCCTATTAAGCTCTATTTCCATCTGCTTTCATGGATGAGGGGGCTGTCAAGCCTGCATGCATGTGCGTGTATAGAGGTCTAAGTGCCAGCAAGAGGAGTCGGGGACATGGGTCCCAGGGGCCCGTGCGTCTGTGGTACCAGCATCTGGGCAGACCACAGCATGTGCATACTGTGTGGGTACTGTGAATATCAAGCTGGACTAGCGGTCAGTAGGACAAGTGACTCCAGAGTATGCTAGAGCAGCCATAAAGCTGAGCCAGATGCTAGAGAGGCCAGAAGGCTAGTGGAAAGGACCAGGAGGTCCATACTAGCTACTGGACTGGGGGTGGGGATGGGGGGGCTGTTTGTGTAAGTGAGGGGATCCGATGACAACTGCAGGGGAATATGGACCTTGTAGGTACATACGCACAGGTACCAGCAACTGGAGAAACCTGGGATCCAGAGGCCAGCAATGACACTGTGACTAGGAGTATCTAAGTCTAGCTGTTGGAAGGATACATATTGTATTTTTTTTTTTCCCCACTTACTGGCTTTTGTCCTGATCAGCCAGAAAGGAGAGCAGGATGAGGCTGTTGGTGCCATTTTTTGTTTTCCTGGGTGCTGCGGTTTCCATCTGTGCTGGTCTGTGGGTAGGTGCGTATGTACTGTGTGCCAGTGTGCCTGCTAGAAACACATGCTCAGCCTCGCTACTGGCAGGATCTGGGACCATGGGGGTGCAGCAGCCTTTTATCTATCAGGCTATCAGATTTGGCAGCTCCTGGCAGTGAAGGGCACATAACCCACTGCAGGGATTTTCCTCAGAGGCTATGGGTGTAGGGCAGAGATGTAAGAAATGCACCGTGCTTATCTTGAAGGAGATCTCTTCTGTATGGCACCTAGTCCTATGGCAAAGGACTCGCCTGTTGTTAACTTCTGGCCCTGCCCACTTTCCAATGGCCATATTTCAACTAGTTTTCCCTGTGTCAGTTGCCTATTGTCTTCTTAACAGACACATACCAGAGATATGTTGTATCTGGAGGCCCTTTAATCTGCTTACTAGGAAGGACAGAGAACAAGTTCTTTCGAAGCAGCCTGTTGAGAAGGATATTAGCTCAGCACTGGATCTCAGCACATGGCATCTGGTCCCTCCTGGAGGGCACCACACCTTCTTCTGCACCAGCAAAGACTCATAGTATTGCAGGGGTGGTTGGGGCAGCAGGCAGGCAAATATATTCTTGAAAAAACTGGAGACCAGGCCATTGCAGATCTGCTCTGTTTCTCCACTCCAGCTGAAGCATACTGGGACCTTCAGATCCCTTGGGCTGAGGCTTGGGAAGCAGTTGAGATTGGTTCTCTAGGACTAGAGCTGAAGGTAGTGGTTCTGTTAAGTAGTGATAACTTCCCAGTTACTGAAGGAGTTAAGGCTAATGAAATTTTGATAGTCCAAATCACAAGTTTCACCTTGTCTAAGAAATTGACCTTTCTCTCTTTTACTCTGAGGTTCATTCCTACAGAAACAAACCACTTCCTGTCTTGGACATCTAGATGGCTCTCCATGTTGATAGGACTGACCTTATGAATGGTTTCCTAAACTGGCTGTGTCTGTCATGGACCTGTTCAAAGGAAGATCTATCTTCATGGAAAGATCATCAAAATAGACAGAAAGATATTCCAGACCCTGCTACGAGACCTTTGAAGGGCCAAAGGAGACCCTTTAAGTCATTCGAGCAAACCCAGCCGTGACTCAAGCTTCATCCGTGTACTCATTGAATATGATCCTTATCGACAAACATCTGTCATTTGGAACTCTGCCTTATACCTTTAAGGGTCACTGTGCCACCATAAATGTATTTAAAGCTGAGGGGCACTTTGTGGGTGGTCTTTCAGATGATGATATCCACTTTGTGAAATTGTGAGGTTAGTGAGGTTAGAGACACTAACTGGTGAATGTGCACATGAACCAATGGAAAAAGAAGATTTGGTGTTTCATATCAGTCACTGGAGTTCTTCAGGACATATGGTTTTCACAGACAATCTTTTGCCCCTGGTCCTTCTCTCTTCCTTGCTGGAATTGCTGTACTGGGACCTTTAGCTGAAAGGGAGAAGAAAGAAAAATGGGAATTAGTTTCTTTGTGTGTAACTCCTCAGAGCATGAGGAAGAGCAGAGTGACAGTGTCCTTTAATTATATTCAAAGAATAAAATGTTTTTCATCCTCAGGTAATAGACTGGCCTAGAAGAGCAAGCGAAATGATGGTACATGGACCAACTCTACACTCAAAAGTTGCATCAGTTTAACTAAGTTGGGAAGCAATTTAAAAGGTTGAAAAGTAATTTTTATTTGTTAATTTGCCTTGATTCCACACTGATTACACTGACATTATGCAAGGGCTCCATACATTTACCTGTATAAGTTTCTAAACTGAATCTGTGTGACCTCTGTGTGCAGAGATGGCTATAGAGAGACAAGATGGAAGAAGAAAGCATCTAGGTTGCAGAGTCTGTTAAATGTGAAAGAGAAAATGAGTGAGACTTTTTAAATTTCCAGCTTTATATACTGTGCAGACAGGAAACAGTGCATTTTATATATAAGATCATATTAATTTTGGTTCAGAAGTTAATAGCATAATTCCCCTTTTGGGACCTGTCATACACTGAAACTAAATCATCCCCCATGGTGTAATAGGAAAGGGGGACTGTGGACTCAGGAGAGCCATTTCCCTGTCATTAGCAAATTTCATTCTTATGCCTGGATACCAAGTACACTGTCCACAGCACAACTGAGTCTTCTTCCTAGCTGCAGAGAATATTGTTGCCTTTGAAAAGCACCATAATTTAGCAATTGCAAATTATGTTTTTACTCCTTGGAGAAGATTGTCTGTGAATATTTCCATGGATATATCCTCCCTCCTTGCAAACCATTGCATCATGAAGGTACCTGGAAAGGTGCCACATGGGACTTTGCAAGAGCAAACCCTCATGCTCATCCCACTAAAAACCATCACATTTATGTGCCATCCCCTCAGTCCTACATAGATTTGGCCACTTTTACCTTGAGAAGTGTGGACACAGCTGATTTTCCTCAGCTGGAGTGCTCTTCCCCATGTACTCCCCATGGTCAGCCTGGAGGTCAGTGGGAACTGGGGGATGCAGGTTCACCTCTACTTACGCCCGAGGTTAAATGGAAATGAGCATGGAGCAGCCTCCCCCTGAACCCATCAGGGCAGGAGTCCCACCAGCTGCCAGCATGGAGGCAGGACTGGTGGATGTCAGGGTACCGATGCTGCCCCTTGCTGGGTAGTCTCAGCCTCGAACAGTAACAAGAGATGAGCAGAAGAGGTTTCATGGGTGTTTGTGGTAGGTAACAAATTACCATCTGGTTGGAGGTGGGAAAACACAGGAGCAGCATCCTCCTGGTCAATAAGGAGCGTGGGGCTTGAAACCATGACGTGGGAAACACCATTACCATGCAATATCTGGTAATCCTAGCGCTGGTGAATGACAAAATATAGTAAGGAAACTTTTGGTATCATTAAGCCCTGACAAAGCAGAGTTAGAGCGTGTGTTTCTGTGTGTGTGTGTGTGTGCACACGCACGTGCGCACGCTGGGGCATGTACCAGCCTCCGAACTGTGAAGTAACTGATTCCAGAAAGACTGGGAAATAAGTTTTGAAAGCCAAGAACTGAGGGACCTGCTGCTGCCTGCTACATAGCTGGGAGCAGGGATCTGGAAGCCAGGTGACCTGAGCTTGACCTCTGCCTCTGCCACTAGCCCACCAGATAGCCTGCACTGGCCTTCTCTGCGTCTCAGATGCCCACCTGCCCTCTGAGGGTATTGACTGAAGGGCTGTCGGGCCCTAGAGCGAAAGGCACGGAATGAGAAGCATTAGCTGCTGATACGGGGTACCGGTGGCACACTTTTTTTATCACGGTGACTTTCTGAACGCTGCATGGGGAGAAGCACCCAAAGTTTGCTTCTCTGTAACCTCTCCCTCCTGTTTCGCTTTCCAGATGGCTGGGCTGGTGTCGCCAATTAAAAACAAAGAGAACATTAGGGAAATGAAAGAGAGGAAAAGAAAGATACACAGAGCAGCAATTAGAGAAGAGACAGCTAAAATAGGTTCATGATGGCAGGGATTCCTTCATGTTTGAGGAATGTGTCCAAGGTGAAGCTTTTCTACTGTTAAAGGCAATTTTGTGTTAATAAATGGCCCCCCAAATTCTTTCTTCCTGAAGATAATACGATGAAACAAGTAGATCTGACATAGTCCGGGAACAGCTGAGCAATTACAGATGGGTCTGCTGCGAGCAGAGGAAGCAGAAAAAGGTCAGCCTATTTCGGAAACTTCTGTGTTGCTGGTTCACACAGAGTTAAATGCCTGAACTGCTATTTGTGCCGTTGGAAATCTCCCACAAAGTCTCCCGGGAGACATGTTTGCGAGAAATTTGCATCAGCTTGGAGTAAACTGGTTTAAAACAATAGTGAATTGAAACTATTATAAACCATTGTGTGACCATTTTGCAGCTCATCAAAGCGCATGGCTCTAAGGAATTTAGTCCAAAACTCTTCCTATACGTAAAGGCCTATGATTTGTCACTGATTCAGCTGAACATGTGGACATTCTTAACATGCTTTAGAAATGAGTTACATTGATTTACCGCTGTAAGCTAAATTGATTATAAAAATGTTAAAATTGCAGAGTCCAGCACCGAAAGTTAGGAAATATCCCATTTAAGGTGACCAGTATAATATGCATATGCTGCAGTCTTTTATTATGAGATCACATCTTCTTCCCAAAGACGTCCCCCACTCAGACCACGGTGTTCAGTTACTGACAAGTTTTTCAGTGTTTTTGTTTAATCCTCATTGTTCGGTGTGTGGTCCCCGACCCTGCGTTACCGATCGCTCTTCAGGCCTGCGTGTGAAGGCAGAGCTGTTAGTCCACGGGCTTTTTATGCAACATGCTCCGTGAACATGTGAGTGCCAATCTGGGGAGCCCAAAGTTAAACAAATAAATAAGTTACTCCTTTCATGGCACTCCCCCATCTTCAAAGCACAGCTCCCATTGACTCAGCACTCAGCTCTGCAGACCAGGCTTGGCCTTGTGTCTTCAGTGCACGGAGGAGGGAGGACCACCCCCAAAAGACCCCGTTGGAGTGATTTGACAGGCATTGCTCAGGAGCTCTGAGGCAAAAGCAAGCCTGGACTCCAGTTCTCTCAGTTCGGCTTTCAGTTGTTTAAGCCATAGCATGATCCTCCCTCCCTCTCTCATCCTCTCTCCTTTTTCCCCCAGTGTCATATTTATTTTGCAGGTTCTGTCTTCTTCAGCAAGTTGTGCAAAGACAACAGCTTTTTTCATTACGCAACCCCTTTTCATGGCCAAAGCACCATCCATCTGCATATTGCATGAGATGGGGATCCTAGAGAAAAATTGTTGTGTTTATAATTAAACATTATAGTGCACTTGCGCAAGAGGACTGAACTTAAATTTTACGGCTATCTTAATTTTGATCCCTCCTATTAGTGTTTGATTTTAAAACCCTAATGATCTTTTAACATAGTTTCCTCATTTTTTAAAACAGCAAACTGAAAACCTGGGAATTCCTTCATAAGAAGCAAAACTACTCCCATGTGGACCATCAGGAGGGCTGATTCCTTCACTCAAAGGCAGGTCTCAAAAATGGAAAAGAATTACACACGTCAAACAAAGTGGTTTCATTCTGGTTTTTGTTTTTCATGTGACATAAATAATTTTGATTCAAACTGAAATGAGTCTCTATATGAGATGTAAATCCATGTGGAAAAATCAAAATTCCTCCTTTTCAAAGTGTTTGAATTAAATATTTAGATTTCTCACTGAAAATGTTTTGGCAGTATCGACATAGACTGGAGTCGGTGGTGGTGGTTTCTCCTCAGCAAGGCCCACATCTCCAGAGTCCTCCCTGCCTCCTGACCCTTGAGGGAGCAGCACAACTGGTTGTAGTAGGAAAGGGTCATTTTTGTATATGGGCTAGAGGATGAGGAGGCAAACGCTTTCCCCAGGAGGTCATGCAGCAATTTGCTAACAGGACTTGACCCAGAAATCCTGGCTGGACCTCACTTGAGAAAGTTGGCTGTGCCCCCCTTTTCAGAGTGCTCAGGGTTCCCCTGCCCTGCCCTTAGGTGCCACCGTCTCCCCCTCCTGCCCTGGGCTGCGTTGCCCATCTCCAGGACGGCGGTGCAGGAGTGCCCGTCCAGCCCCAGAAGCGCAGAAGCAGCCTGTGGGTTGGCAGGGACTCTGCACGCACCATGCAACACGCACCCTGCAACGGTGCCTGTGGCTCTGCAGCAAGGACCGCCGTCCCGGCATGGAAGCACTGGATCAAATGATTGCAGACACTTGTTTTCTTTTCCCGTCCCAGCTTGCCCATGATCCTCCAGCCTGCTGTTGTCTTGTTCCCATCTCCCCCTACACGTCAGCTCCTCATCTCCACCTCCTCATCTCAGTTTCCACACAGTCACCAGCTGCTTCCTTCAGTCCCAGCCTCCCCTTCTATTTCTAGTCTTCTCTCTCAGCCTCTCCCCGCAATGCTCCCCCCAGGCCTGTATCTACCCCTTCACCTGAGCTCCCACCACTGCTGATCCTAAACTTGGAGGCACCAAACTTCTTGGTGAAAGCCCTGCCATGAATTTATACTGAGGATGAAACTGTATTTTTCTGCCTAATCAATTTCCTGGGACATGGCGGAACGTGGGGTTTTTTTCTTAGCTGATATTTCAGAAAATAACAAATTAACCTGAACAGCCCCCCCAGACGGGCAGAAATCTGTTCCAACAACTCCAGCAGTGGCTCAGGTTCAGC